>NC_088359.1:21255000-21555000 GCF_036884655.1 Musa acuminata AAA Group
AGTATGATTAATATTGGAATTACCAGTTTGAGAGCAATAATTTATTTTATTCCCAAATTATCACGTCTAAGTCTACATATAGCATTCAGACTCTTCTACCAAACGAAATCCTCAAAAATCCAAGTCACAAACCACGGGAAGCAAGAATAAATAGTTTAATTAAAGATAAATAGGTGAATTGCCATCCACCGAATTTATGTTGAATGGCACAAGTTCGAGAATCAAAATCCAAAAAAAACATTCTACTTTTGCCTTCCCTTCTTCAAAACCCCAACCACATCCACCCGACCCTTTTCCTTTTCGACCGCTAGTTCATGTAAACCCTAAATCTATAAAGAAAGCTACAACCCGGTCCTCCTTAATTAGAGGGAGAGCTTGAATCACAGGCGAACTGGCAAGCATGCAGCAGCCGACGCATCCGCCGACCCCCGTGTCCACAGTTCCTGTCGCCAACATCACAACCGAACAGATTCAAAAGGTATCCTTTCTTTTGCCGCTCCCATTGATTTTCTTTCTTTTTTTCTTCTTTAATTTCACTATTCATGATGGTCACTCTGCGGGCTATCCTAGGGTTTGATCAGTTTACTTGGAAAGATGTCATTTTGGGATGAAGGCTCTGTTTGGTTGGTAAATTGAGAGAAGAGAAAGGGGAATAAGAGAGGAGAATAGAATGAGAATTTTACTTTCTGTTGCTCTGGTTGGACACGAGGGAATAATACAATATTGTCTCTAGTTTGATCTTTTAAATGAATATAAGACAAGAAGATTGGGCGACTACCGAAACAAAATATATGGATGATCCATTTCTCTCCACTTAATAAGTATCTCCAATTTTGGGGAGAAGCTACAACAGCTTTTGTAGAGATTTGATTATATTCTCAACGAGAGAATCTGTTTTTCTAGATCCAATTCCCTTCTCCTCTCCCCACTTCTATTCACTTGACATATTCTTTTTTTGTGTTTTGAGTTATATTTTCTGAAGAATACACTGTCAGAGGAACATATTCCTATTGATTGTTGAGGATGCAGTAGTCCTAAAACTATTCTAGGTTTACCTTATTTACTTAACAAGCAGAGATTATCCTAAATCTTGAATTTTTTTTTTTTAATCTTTGTTCTTTTTTGCATGGCCTAACTAAAATTGTCGTGTGCTTGGTTCAAATTTGTAAATTATTATGGTCCCTTTGATTGGACTTGTTTTCGGAACTTCAGACTTGTTTTGCTGAAGGAAGAAGCACAATTTAAACATGCAATTTCTTCATTAGATACTTGTGTTAAAAGACTAGTGCAATGTTATGAACTAAGGTCAGAAACGTGGACCGAATGTTGAACACATAGGATCTTTTGTGACTTGCCCCCATGCCTGTACAGACCATTTGTGTTTGTACATTTATGTCTAATTTGGATCGTGGTATGCAGCTTTCTGCTAGACTGAAGAATATTGTATTTAAAATCCAATCCACCAAGGTAAATGATCTTACTTAAATACCAGTTTACTCAACGCTTAGCCATGACCGGAGGGCAAATCCTTCTTCATTATTGACATCATCTTTCATTTTGCCATAGGGTACAGTTCTACCTTATGGCGGTATTTTATTAGGATTAATGAAACTTTAGTACGTTTGGCTAGGACAATCTTTGAAGCCATTAGGGTTATCTGACTCTAGTTTTATCCTCTGATATCAAGTTCAAAGTGTTTTGATATTGTTCTTACAGAAAGTTTTTTCTATGGATTGAACCTTCTGATATTGAATATGATAAAAATGTTGTGATGCTTGTCCTGTTGACAAAAGGCTAAGTTGTTACTCTAAATTCTGGTGCTTTGAAAATTTTCTCTCATTTTCTCTCTCATCCCGTTTGGTTTTTACTCAATAAATTCATTAGGATCATTTTAAAATGTTAACATCTGTAGTTATTGTCCTTAAACTTTCCATCACATCGTAGGATTGTGAAATCAAAATTTTGTCTTGAACATTTTGTTACCTAATAGAAATCCAGCATTTTCTCAGACCTTAGACTGCTCAGACAATCAATTTTCCCAGTTCTAATTTGAATGCTCATCAAATCATGGAAAATTCATCAAGATTACGTTCTTATGCTGCAGTCCTGATCCGAGAGAATCTAACTTATATTTGTGTTATATCAAACTTACATGATGAAGATTGCTATGATGGAAGGTATGACATTGCTTGATAGTGTTTGGTAAACGTAGTTGTCCTTGATCCAAAAATAAACCAGTCTTGCTTTTCGTTTTCGCATCCAACATTCTCTGATGTGTGTAACAGTCATGTTCTTATTTTTGTGGCTCTGCATCAAATCTTATTACTTTATGTTTATCATCACAAGCTAGTTTTTCCAGCATTTTACCTTGCATGTTTGAATGCTGAATTGCCACTTTAGTTGTGTGCTGTGATTTTAGCCTTCTGCAGTTCTAGCATTTATTTATCTCAGCTTACTCTGTTTTCACAATTTGTTGATTTTTCTTTGACGCAGTACTTGGATGAGAACAAGCAGCTCATTTTGGCAATCTTGGAAAATCAGAACTTGGGAAAGTTGGTAGAATGTGCTCAGTAAGTTGATTAATGAACTTCACTTCTGCAGTTGTCTATTTTTAACATTCCCATCTCTTTGTTTGATGCCTCTGTTGCATGTATATACAATTTGTAAGCACCTTTCACGGCTATCAAATTAGTACTGTTGATATAACTGGTCTAACACAAACATGGTGCATTTCACTTTGATAGTTATGCTTTGAACAATTTTGGTTTCTTGAATTTAATATCCATTTAATATTAGCCTTCAAACTATATCCACTCAATATAGATACAACTATGGTTTTGTTACTATGGACCATATCTGATGGGGAAAGATGTCGGTGGTTGATTTGGAGTGTCTGACTAGCTCGACTCGATCCTGGTTCGACTTGCGCTAGGAGCCCTAGAATCCGCACAATGCACCTTCGAGTGTCCATTGTGGGGCCGACTTGCACTGAGACCAATGTTGGGTGGGGTTCTCGACGTGGTCCTTTAATTCTCAAGTCAGATTCTTGAAATGGACTATGTGCAGGTGAGGGTGAGAAGGATCATACCTCGATAACCATGCCCTGATTTGCCATTTATAGTTGGTCCCTTCCTTGGCCACTACGAAATACAAAATATTCCCTGAGTATTTTATGTTCGACGGATGTTGATGTGGCTGGATCAGCGGTTGATGGTTTTTGTCTTCTTCTGTTGACCAGGATGCCACTTATCAAGCTTTGATTGGAGGCAAATATTTCCATTATCAATATCCATTGATGTTCACCCTTGTAAAGATGTGATCACTCTTGTGGAAAATGCATGTACCTCATTTTATGGAGACTTCTATTTATGTGCCCTTTTCTTGTGTGTTAAGAACATTGCAGACAAAGTCTGTAGTGCAACTGTAGTTTTCTGATACTTTTGATTCTTGATTGCTAAAAAAGAGAAGTTTGGTTTCAGGCTAAAAATCATCGAAAAAAGTTTAAATTCTTTGTTGTATAATCTAATGGAGAGTCATTAACAAGTTAGATTTATGTAGGACCTGGACCCGAATCTTATCAGAGAATTATAGTAGATCTCAGTCAACTAATTTTCGGACTTCGATTTAATGAAAACGTCATGGATGTATTTTGTGTTAGGTAAGGTCCACGATGCATGCCGATATCAATACATTAATGGATCTTGTTTAAGGATCTACACTCAGATTAGTACCACCCAATTTTTCAATTTTGGTTATGGTAAGAAAATTGTAGTTTTTTTGGTTTATATATGATACTTTGGAGAATTTAAATGGCTGTTTACTCTTTTCCAGTGTAGTCCTGCATTCCTAAGCCCTTGATCATTGTTGTTACCATCGTAATGGTCTACTGCTGAGGGTCACTTGTAATCTTGCACAGTCAAAAGTTTGATCTTATGATGCCTTCTTCTCTCTTTACCTTCTTATATTGATTCTCTCTTGCCCTTCTTATATTGATGCTGATTTTTCATGACCTAGGTGTCAATCTTCCTGTATTTAATTATGTAGTACATGTTTTTTTTTTAAATTATGTAGTACATGTTAGTGTTGATATTACAAATATGATTATCAATATATAGAATTTTTTATTCTTTGGATCAGAGACAACTGCATTTTTTTTCCTTTAATCTATATTCTATAGAGATAAATTCCACTCTCACTGTTCAAGTTTTAAATCAGGTATCAAGCCCAGCTTCAAAAGAATCTGTTGTACCTAGCTGCAATTGCAGATGCCCAACCCAATGCACCTGCAGTTCGCCCTCAGGTCAGTTTGGTACCATTTTCTAGAAACTTTAGTAGTTTACCATTATCTGCTCATTGTTTCCATTTCATTAACTGGTATTTTTTTAACAGATGATGCCGCATGGCTCAATACCACAGGCAGGTCATTACATGCATCAGGCACCTATGTTCTCTCCGCGAACTCCCCTACAGTATAACCCACAACAGATGCAAGAGCAGCAGCTACACCACCAGTCCCAAGGAATGGTATTCCCAGGCCAAATGATTTTTCGACCTGGGGCTGCCAATGGTGTACAAAGCATGCATACCGGACTACCTCCTGGAGGCAATGCCAATCCTCATGCAAATCCAAGTATGGCTGGATTTCCACTGACTGGCACTTCTAGCAGCACAGTACATGGATGTGGGAGTAAGCAAGACACAATTAGTGCTGCGGTAGCTGCTGACGATAGCCATAGGAGCTCAGGATCTGAGCATGGCAGTGGGGATGCTGACCAATCACATATCAAAAGGCCAGAGGACGCCAAAGCTTCGTGAAACTTATTGTATATGAAGAATGTGATGCACATTAATAAGTGACTTGTATATACAGAATATTTTATTCATGATGTACCTCTAAGCATGGATGTCGGTTCTGGAACTGAACCTTACATATAAAACTCTCTTCTTCTGAACCTCACTTAGTTTAGCATCTCTTGATTATGTGGCAATTACTTGAAACTTTATTATGACAGATTTGTCTCATGAGTAATCTTCAATAGCCTTTGATATATTTTCATCAGTTGCATCCTTTCTGTATGTTTCAGGCCAGGAAGATGCTGTTGAAACAGTGGTTGGTAAGCATCCTGCTTGTCCCATACCTTAATATGGTTGATTATTGAACCTTAATATGGTTGATTATTGACAGTCTCTTTGTTTATTCTGGCATAGGCTGTGTTCTGCTGTTGAATATTTCATCAAGGAAATCAGAAGGCTAAAGAAGAAAACTATGGTTCTTTGGTGAGGTAATACTGGTAATGTTGGCAGGCTTTACTCAGCAGTCGGTCAGTAAACCCATTCACATAGTCAAATTGTTTATAGAAACTTGGGTGATCCTGTAGTTGCTTTTAAGTTATATGCTGATTGATGCTAAGCTAAGCATTGGACAGAGGGATTTGATTATTTCTATGTATTCAGGCTGTTGACAATTATCCGATTTCTCATTCTGCACTCTGTCAGGAACCCTAACAGGTCCATACCAATAAGGATTTCTTTTCTCACAACTTCATGGTATTTTCTGATTAACCAAAATATTTTTAGGAACTTTGTACTTGAACAGCACCCTTGTTGATTCTAAACATAATGTTTGTCAAAAGGACAACACGTGGCATCTGTGCTATCTACTTCTACCCAAATACTTCTGTTCTACCAACACCTTGCTTGAATCGTGAACAATGAAGTAAATGTTTAATGTTCAAGCAAATGACAAATAGGTGGGAGTCAGTTGCTGTCGTGTGACTTACCACCTTACTGAAAGGAACTGTGAGACTATCTAATCACTGACACTTCCATGGATTGGTTTGTGCTGACATGGTCTCGTACAACCCGTCATATCATTTTAGGTGGCTCTAACATTTAGTAATAATAAGCTTTTTTTTCTTTTTGTGACAAATCTCAGCTGCCATTTTTTTTTTATAGCTTCAGAATCACTTCAAACTGGTCTCCATGGTTAGAAGCTTTGAAGCCACTTCAAAGGCCCCATTTAGTTCAGCTACTTCCTTTTTGGTGTTCTGAGCAGATGGACCACAGAAATGACATAGAAGTTGCATATATGACAAAGTTTTAGGTGTATATGATTCTCCATGTGTTGGTTGTAGGTCTCCTCTTGTCATAACCCTCTGTTGACCATGTGAAATTGTGCAACTCATTGTTTTGTGTTTCTTTGGGCAAGAGAATGTATTCAGGTGCAGACCAACTTGCAAACTTCTGCAGGTTGGTCATCATGAATATCAAATGTCAACTATCATCGTGAACTCATTTTTCCTGTCAACTTTGTTAGGCCCATGTTTATTTTTCCTGTAACTATATTCATGTCATTGGGTCAACTCAAGGCCCACGTGCCGACGTCGGAAACTTTTGGTGGGAATGCGAGGGTTGACTTTCTAAGGTCCATCGACCCTGAGCTCCGTTTGTGGGAAGATATGTCTGCTCATCTCTAGGATAGATGGCGACCTTCCTCATCACGCGGGCTCCTCTTTGGAACGGGAGATGAAATTGGCACATGTTGGATCCAAGCCGCTGGGTCACCCTCCTCTGCGTATTGGGAGACGACTTCGGGGTGAAGGCGCCTGCAGCTTGATGACGACCACCTCCCTACAAAAAGGTCTTCGTCGGGTGTGTCCTGACTTTGGTCCCTCCGACGAGCAAGTTAGATTGGTTTTTATTCCCTGTTTTTCCTCCCCCCCCGCCCCCCCCCCCCCCCCCCCTCTTTTTTCATAGATCAGGTTAGAGGTATTTATACTTGCGTGCGGGAATTGGTCGGGCCCTGGTCCAGCATGGCCGTTGACTCTGGGGACGGAACAACCTCTCTGACGAGATGGCATCTTCAGGGGTGCTTGAGGGGCGTCAGACGGCATTACCCTAATAGCAGACGACACCGCCCCCAGCTCTTGGGGTGGTCAGGTCGCACCGTTGGAGCTTGACATGGCGTGCACCCCGCGCTTTTGGAGGTGTACGGTGTCGCGTCGATCTGTAGCATTTGTCGGTGGTTCACATAGGGCCAAAATACGCCCTATCACTTCCGCGCCCCCCCCCCCCCCTCCGAGGCGTGCCGTCGGATCGCTGGTGGTCCGGGAGGCATGCCTGGGTTCGAGGGATATGACAGCGTTGGGCTTTTCGTGGGAGGAACGAATTGATTTGTCGGGGGTAATTTAGGGGGGGCGATGCCCAGTGATCCAGACAAGACTAACCCTGCTGGTCGAACGGTAAAGGCCTATCGAGGAGAAACCGAAGCGTCAACACCGGTGAGGCGTGACCTACGCGACGAGACTGGATTGACTCGTCGGGTGGCATTTTAGAGGGGCGGTGCCCAGTGATCCGAGCAGGACTAACCCTGCTGATCGAACGGTAGGGGCCTGTCGAGGCGAAACCGACGTGTCATAGGTCGGATAACGGGTTTGGCATGACCCGGAGTTATGGTTGCCGAGATGTGACTAGGGCGTGGCTCAAGCGTTGGATTGGCCGAGGTGCGCTGAGGCCGTGGCTCGGGCGTTGGACTGGCCGAGGTGCGCTGAGGTATGGCTCGGGTGTTGGATTGGCCGAGATGCGCGGCTCAGGCATTGGATAGCCGACGTGCGTGGCTTGGATGCTAGATTTGACCGAGATGCGACTCGGGCGTTAGATGGCCGAGGTGCGTGCCTTGGACGCTAGATTTGGCAGAGATGCGACTCGGGCATTGGATGGCCGAGGTGCGTGGCTCGGACGCTAGATTTGGCTGAGATGCGACTCAAGCGTTGGATGGCTGAGGTGCGTGGCTCAGACGCTAGATTTGGCTGAGATGCGACTTGGGCGTTGGATGGCCGAGGTGCATGGCTTGGACGCTAGATTTGGCCAAGGTGCGTGGCTTGGACGCTGGATTTGGCCGAGATGCGACTTGGGCGTTGGATGGTCGATGTGCGTGGCTCGGACGCTGGATTTGGCCGAGATGCGACTTGGGCGTTGGATGGCCGATGTGCGTGGCTTAGACGCTAGATTTGGCCAAGATGCGACTCGGGCGTTGGATGGCCGAGGTGCGTGGCTTGGACGCTAGATTTGGCTGAGATGCGACTCGGGCATTGGATGGTCGAGGTGCGTGGCTCGGACGCTAGATTTGGCCGAGATGCAACTCGGGCGTTGGATCCAGACATGTGGGCCGAGTGGTTTATACTCGTGCTCAGGTTTCGGTGCTGGTGGGTCGCTTGTCGGGAGCGAATTGGAGCGACCTGGGCAGAAAATGAACCTGGGGGTCGAGCGATTAAGCTCGGTTCTGGTTTCGGTGTCGGCAGGTCGCCTGTCGGGAGTGATCTGGACCGACCCGGGCAAAAAATGGACCTGGGGGCCGAGTGGGTATATTCGGCTCTGAATCGGACCTGGGGACCGAATAAGTTCGGTTCTGATTCGAGTCTGGGGGCTGAGTTTATGAGCTTGGTTCCGAATTGAATCTGGGGACCGAGTTGTGAGCTCGGCTCCGAATAGAATTTGGGGACCGAGTTGTGAGCTCAGCTCTGAATTGAATCTAGGGACCGAGTTGTGAGCTCGGCTCCGAATTGAATCTGGGGACCGAGTTGTGAGCTCGGCTCTGAATTGAATCTGGGGACCGAGTTGGGAGCTCGGCTCCGAATTGAATCTAGGGACCGAGTTTATGAGCTCGGCTCCGAATTGAATCTCGCGACTTTGAGGTCGGGATGTCTTCATCTTCCTTCTCATCCCCCCTTCCCATTCCTTCTACCACACCTTTTCCTTCTCCCCCGCCTTCTCCTTCTCCTTCGGCAAGTTCTCGTGATGAGGTGGTGAGCGTATCCTCAGGTAGTGCTTCACTAGGGATCTCTGAGAGCACCGTCGAGCTGGAGGCCTTGAAGTCCCTGCATGATGTGGACTTGGTGGTCACTGAGGACCTCCTGAGAGTGCTCCGAGACTGCTATCGCATCCCGGAGCATTACCGCTTGCACGCCCCTTTTCCGGGGCAATGGCCATATGACCGGTTCCCCAACGGATTCGGTTTGACGGTGGGGGCGCTTGAAGCCGGCCTGCGATTTTCAGTGCACCCTGTCATTAGGGATTGCCTTTACTTCTGGGGGATTTCCCTGTCCCAGGTGTCGCCCAACTCTTGGCGGTACTTGGTGGCATTCATCTGGGAGTGTCGGGGGGCTGGGATTGAACCGTCCCGCCCTTTATTCTTGACTTGCTTCCGCTTAGGGAAGGGGCCAAGCGGATATTATCTGACCGCTCATAGCGGTTTCAAGATTAGTGACGCACCCTCCAACAACAAAGGTTGGAAGAGGCGCTTCTTCTTCATCAGCTGTGATCAAGAGTGGGGTTTCAGCACCGGGTGGGCCATTCGGCCCATTGATAATGCCCTCCCATCGCTCCCTGCTGGCGACACAACGTTGGTGGACCGTCTGAGGAGCATCCTGTCCTCTTCTCGGGTAATAAAAGAGATGACCGAGGAGTGGATGGTTGGAGCTGAGCTGAGCCCCGCCACTGGGGGTATGGCTATTCGCATACAACGGCTCATTTGTTCATTTCATGTCGTCTGACCGCTATCCGTTCTTGCATAAATGGTGGACTTACGATCAATGACGAGGAAGGCGAGTACTAGGGCCGTCAAGCCCCCGCCTCGAGACGGGGAAGGCTCCATAGGCAACATTGTCCCATTGGAGGGGACCCCAAAGAGGGCACCGGCATCACCGACAACGGAGCGCCCTCCCAAGAGGATGAAGTTGGCAGTCTGGAAGACGCCAGCCAGTCAGGCCACGTGCTCGAGCGCCCCTCGGGCATCATCTGTTAGGATCGAGAGCACTAAGAGGGGGGGGGTGAATTAGTGCAGCGGATATTTTTCAGCGATTAAAAAACGAAAGCTGCGTTCGTTTGATAAAGACTATTTTGATGCAAAAGCCGATTCTAAGATTACTTATGATTAAGTGCAGTTTACGTTTAAACACAGTTAGCGTCTAAACGCAGTTTGCGTCTAAATGCAGATTGCGTCTAAACTCAGATTGCGTCTAAGCGCAGTTTGCGTCTTAGCGCAGATTGCGTCTAAGCGCAGATTGCGTCTAAACGCAGATTGCGTCTAAGCGCAGATTGCGTCTAAACTCAGTTTGCGTCTAGGAGCAGTTTAAGTAGAAGTATAAAGACAATGTGCTGCTGTTGTACAGCTCAAAAAGTAATCTGCAAAAAAACAGATTTACGTCTAAACGTAGATTTACGTCTAGACGCAGATTTACGTCTAAACGCAGATTTACGTTTTAAATGCAGATTTGCGTCTGAACTTTGAAACTTGTTTGTATACTCGCAGAAGGCAGTATGCAGTTGAAATCAAGACATAAACGTGAACTGAGATCTGATGATTGTGCGAGGAAAGCCGATTTACGTCTAAATGCAGTTTTACGTCTAAATGTTGAAACTCGTTCGTAAAATTGCAGAGGACAGTTTGCAGTTATTACTAGGATCAAAATGTAAGTGTAAACTGCAAAGAAACTTGTTCGTAAAAGCACGGAAGACAGTTCTGCAGAATCAAACGTAAACGTAAACTGTAATGTACGAAAATACGAATTTACGTCTGAATGCAGATTCGGAAGAACAGCACTTAAAACTTGTTCGTGAAAGCGCAGAGAGCAGTAGTAATGAAGGAGGTTTGCAGTAATGATAAAGTGCTAAAAAATAAACGCAAACCAAAGATTTAGAGTGGTTCGGTCAGCCTTGACCTACTCCACTTTTGGCTTCCTCCACCGACGAGGTCGCCGACGTCAACTAGGGGCCTTCCTTCAATAGGCGAAGGCCAAACTTCCCTTTTACAGTTTCTCTCCTTTTGACAGGCTCAGGAGACAACCTTTACAGACCTTTCTCTCCTCACTTTACAACTGAAAACTTGAAGAACAGAAGGAGGAGATTTAAAGGCTTTACAATCACTTTTGAGCTCTTAGAATCACAGAAAAGATCAAGATTTCGGTGTAGGTCTATATCTTTTCAGTGCTGAATGGGTGGGGAATTTATAGGCCCCAACCCAATTCAAATTTGGAGCTCAAAACAATCAAATCCCGGAATTCTGGGATCAGGCGGTTGCACCTCTTGACTGGAGAGGTTGCACCGCCTGGCAGAGCTCGAAGACCGAGCTCAGGCGGTGCCACCTCTCTGCCAGGGAGGTTGCACCGCCCAGTCTTGCTCGAAGACTGAGCTCAGGCGGTGCCACCTCTCTGTCAGGGAGGTTGCACCACCCAGTCTAGCTCGAAGACTGAGCTCAGGCGGTGCCACCTCTCTGCTGGGGAGGTTGCACCGCCCAGTCTCGCTGGAAGGCCTAGCCCAGGCGGTGCCACCTCCTGGCCTGGGCGGTTGCACCTCCTGGTGCAATCAGGGTCCGAATGGTTCATTCCATTCGGCCCAATTTCAATCTTTCAGGGGCCCAATTGCCCCAAGATTAAGCCAATGGGATCACCTCCCATTTTCCAACTTAATCAACGTGCTAACTACGATTAAATCTAAGACAACTTCTGCAGCTTTGCTTCGGTGCGTCAATCGCTCCTTCCGGCGAGTTTCCGGCGAACTTCCGTCGATCATCCGATGAACCCTCGGTGATGCTCCTGCGGACTTCCGGCAAACTCCTGGACTTTGCGACGATCCACTTGGCAAGTTCCGACGAGCTTCGCTTGGCAAGCTTCTGGACTTCTCGGATCTGTTCTCGCAGAACCTCCGACGACCGTCCGAACTTCCGTTGAACTCTCGAACTCCCAACGTGATCATGAACTTGACTCCGGCGCAACTCCTGCTACTTGTCTATCTTTCATCGTAGTTAATCCTGCACACTTATCTCAACACATAGATTAGACAACAAATGACAATTGACTTCATCATCAAAATCCGAGATTCAACAATCTCCCCCTTTTTGATGATGACAATCAATTGATAATGGAGTTATCCTTAACTCCCCCTGTCTATATGCCATAGTTGAGATAAGTCAATCTTGAATTCAAGACCTAAGAATTCAAGTGACGTATTGATAAGTTAGATCAGTTAAACTTATCAATACTCCCATCATGATACTCATCATGATGTATCTCTTCAAAGATGATGTCAGGGCTTGACATACATCATCAAGTTTGTATGATTGTGTTTGTAACTATTCATCATGTAGTTTGAACATTATCATATAAAGCTGTGAAACTTATTACATGATGCACACATTTGAAATATTCTAGCAAGTTTTGCATTTTCTTCACATGATAAGATATCAACTCAGGGCATAATGCAAACTTTAGCACATGTTCATATCTCTCTTGGTGATGCAAGGATGGCATAATCATAGCAGTGTTTATAGCATCATTCATAGTATTTCTAATCATAGCAGTGTTTATCAATTCATATATATCTCCCCCTTTGTCATCAACAAAAAGCATAGTAACTATGATACCAGAAAATAATAATAGCAAGCTTATAGAGGAATTTTACATAGATTGCTTTAAATACTTCTTCCCCTTTGTGTTATAAAGATTTTGCAGGATGGAATACATACACATCATCAAATCTATTTCAGAAACTCAATTTTCATGAAGGTGTACGAGAAAATCTGTTTCATAAATAAGATGCATTCGGACAAGATTTTGTTGCAGATTTTCACATATAATCATGGAAATCAAGTGATTTGATCATACAATATAGTCCGAAAGAAAATTATTTTAACAAATTTATCTGTTCGGACACATCAACATTCCTAGTTCTCTTCGAATGAAATCAAAACACAAGATTTTCAAAAACTTTTAGTTTCAAAGCACAACATTCTTAATTTGGACACATCACATACCAAACAGTAATGATACCACAAAAATCTGAGATAACTTTTACCACAATAGATGTTTACAGCCAGTACATCAGAAGTGAGTATCATAAGAAGTTTACAACAACAACAGGTGTTCAATAAGTTCATTGATGCGGTGGAAAATTAAAGTGCCTAAACAAGGAGTCAAATTGACTATGAATTTGCTGCAGCTCAGATAGGATTTGATCTTGTCTTTGTTCAATCCGTTCTTGTCTCTGTTCGAATCGATCCATACGAATCCCAATTTCTTTGATGGATGTATGAGTTTGCTCAACTGGATGTGTTTCCTCAAAGGGAAGGGTCGGAGGAGATTGAGTACCCCTAAATACTGGTGTTTCCGGTTCTGGTTCAGATTGAGGGTGATCAGTCCTTCTAGGGAGTCTAACCCAGTTACCGTTTCTATAGTAACATCTTAGTTGGTGAAGTAGATTTTTGTTTATTATGCTGAATCGATCTACTTTCATTACTTCTTCTTCTGGTGATATTAGAATGTCGTAAGCTTTTATTATTCTAGTGATTATACCACCATATGGGAGCATCATATCTTTCTTAGATAATTCTAACATATTTTGTTGAATAAGATAGCCAAGACAGATGTCATGTCCCTTCATGATTGAGTACATAGTTCCTAATTCTAGTTGACTTATTTCATCATGATGGTATTGTTTAGGAAGAATTATACTAGTCATGATATAATGAAGTATCTTAGTGTTCAAAGGCAATAGATGTTCACAACTTTTGGGAACCAATGCTATGTTAGGATTGGCAAAGATTGTTCCTAAGGCTTCAACATAGGATATTCCAATACTTTCATCATCCCATGATCCTCTAAAGTAGAGTCCTATGCTTTTTATGGGAATGCCTATCATATCACAAATGAACCTATTAGTGATTGAGATGTGTTGTCCCAAAAGATAGGTGGACATCCTTTCTTCATCATCTATTTGTATGTTATTGTAAAATAATCTAACAAGCCTAGGATAGATGGGTTCGTTAATCTGCAAGATTGGAAGTAGACCTAGGTTTGCAAACCATTGGATGATCTCTAAGTCTCTTAGTTCATTTAGATCTACGTATTTTCCCTTACTGATACATCTAAGTTCGAAAGAGGGAAATTTTTCAGCATGGTATTTCGAATCGAAAATAGTGAAATCAAACTCTTCTACTAATCTCCTCTTTCCCTTGTCCCTTGAGGATCTTCTAGATCCCATAACTACTGCTGTTTAGAGGGATGATGATGAGCTAGAGTAAATGAAGAACAAAACAGAATTTAAGAGCTTCTTAAAGAGTACCTTTGTGAGATCTTCAAGAGAAGGAAGGATTCTTGATGTTTTGCTCCGAAATGGGAGGTATTTGGAAGGCTTAGAGGAGTGAAATGGGAATGGAGGAGACTTGGAAGAGTAGAGGAGGAAATGGGAGTGAGTTGGGGTCGGTTCCATAGCCGGCCCTAGTGTGGGTTTAAAAAGGCAGAGTTGCGGGCGGTTGCACCTCTGGCTGGAGCGGTGCAACCTCTGGCAACCCGTGATAGCTGGAGGTGCAACCGCCAGTTGGAGAGGTGCCACCGCCTGTAGCCAGTGAGCACCTAATATGATTTGATCAGGGAGCCTTTGCCTTGAGGAGAGTTTCAGAGCAATTAATGTTTGTTACATGACTTCGTATGAGTTTTTATTTAAGGAAGAAGCTCTTGCACGATCAAGATAGATCTTTTAACGTGCATACGTATGTTGATAGTTTGTTTGGTATCCCTTTTAAGATCATGACATATTTAGTTTCATGATACAAGAATTAATTCGTAGATGATAGTGTTAACGGGTTTTGAAGATCAAGGGGGTATGTGAATTTGGATATCATATGTTTCTAATAAGGTTGTATCCAAATCGTATTTGTGATTTCATAACTTCCACTTGTTACTTAAGCGTTGCGAGTTCCTTTTTGATTCTTGATTTCTGACCATCGAGAGTCAAGGAGCAGAATATTATTTCTTGCTCCGGCCTAAAATTTTAATGTTTTTATAGGAAGGGATGATCTTTAGGAACCCATTTGCTTTTGGGTGCCTCATAAATAGATCTACATTTCTTATCATGTTGCATAGAATTTGTCATGGTTCCTTTAGGAACCCAGATTAGTTTGTTTGGACTTATTTTCTTGAATGGACAACAATGTGTCTTGTGTCCAGATTTGCAACAAAAGTTGCACTTGGTTTGGTGTTGAACATGTAAGATGGAGCCTTTTATGAAGGTGGTTGGATTTTGGTGAGGACTTCTCACAAATCCAATTCCGCTCCTTTTTGGAATGTGACCCTTGTTTGCAAGGATCATGTTTAATGACTTGCTACCAACCTCGAATTTCTTCAAGGTGTCCTTGAGTAGCAGGTTTTCTTTTTGCAAAGTTTCTAAATCATGACATTTGATACATGAATTTAAACTATCATGATGTTCGATTTTTAACTTATCAAACTCACACGTAAGACTATCATGCATCTTTTTCAGTAATTTATATTTTCTACTTATACTCTTGCATTCGTCAAATAAGTCATTGAAAGCATTTAATAATTCATCGAAAGATAAATCAGCATCTATTGAATTTGTTACCTCATCTTCGATGGCCATTAAGGCGTAATGAGCAACTTGCTCGGTGTTGGACTCCTCTTCCTCAGATGCGCTCGAATCATCCCATGTTGCTTGGAGCGCCTTCTTCTTTGTTGTTCTTTTCTTGACTTGGGGACAATCACTCTTGTAGTGTCCCGGTTTTTTGCATTCATAGCAGATTACTTGGTCCTTTTTGGGTTCAAGTTTATTTTTTGCATCATTTTTAAACTTGTTTCTTTTAAAGAATTTTTTAAACTTTCTTGTTAGAAGTGCCAAGTCATCATCACAGTCCTCATCACTTGAGTTTTCTCTCAAGTGGCATTCTGAAGTTTTGAGTGCCATATCCTTCCTGTTCTTTGGAAGGATGTCTTCTTGCTCTTCATGAGCTTTACAAGTCATTTCGTAGGTCATTAATGACCCGATTAGTTCTTCAAGAGGGAAATTTTGCAGATCTTTTGCCTCTTGAATAGCGGTGACTTTAGGATCCCAACTCTTAGGAAGGGATCTTAGTATCTTATTAACAAGCTCAAAATCCGAAAAGCTCTTTCCGAGTCCTTTTAGACCGTTGACAACATCCGTGAAACGGGTAAACATGTCGCCAATGGTTTCACTCGGTTTCATCCGAAAAAGTTCGAAAGAATGTAACAGCAAATTGATTTTTGACTCTTTTACTCTACTTGTGCCCTCATGGGTCACTTCGAGCGTGTGCCAAATATCAAACGCAGTTTCACAAGTTGAAACACGGTTAAACTCGTTTTTATCAAGTGCACAAAATAAGGCATTCATAGCCTTTGCATTAAGAGCGAAAGCCTTCTTCTCCAAATCATTCCAATCGATCATTGGAAGAGAAGACTTTGAAAAACCATTCTCGACAAGATTCCAAAGATCAATGTCCATAGAAATAAGAAAGATTCTCATTCGGGTCTTCCAATAGGTGTAGTCCGTCCCATTAAACATGGGTGGACGTGTAATGGAATGGCCCTCTTGGTTTCCGGCGTAAGCCATCTCTCTTGGGTTTTAATCCTTTTGAGAGTTAACCGGGCTCTGATACCAATTGTTAGGATCGAGAGCACTAAGAGGGGGGGGGGGGGGTGAATTAGTGCAGCGGATATTTTTCAGCGATTAAAAAACGAAAGCTGCGTTCGTTCGATAAAGACTATTTTGATGCAAAAGCCAATTCTAAGATTACTTATGATTAAGTGCAGTTTACGTTTAAACACAGTTAGCGTCTAAACGCAGTTTGCGTCTAAATGCAGATTGCGTCTAAACTCAGATTGCGTCTAAGCGCAGTTTGCGTCTTAGCGCAGATTGCGTCTAAGCGCAGATTGCGTCTAAACGCAGATTGCGTCTAAGCGCAGATTGCGTCTAAACTCTGTTTGCGTCTAGGAGCAGTTTAAGCAGAAGTATAAAGACAATGTGCTGCTGTTGTACAGCTCAAAAAGTAATCTGCAAAAAAATAGATTTACGTCTAAACGCAGATTTACGTCTAGACGCAGATTTACGTCTAAACGCAGATTTACGTTTTAAACGCAGATTTACGTCTGAACTTTGAAACTTGTTTGTATACTCGCAGAAGGCAGTATGCAGTTGAAATCAAGACGTAAACGTGAACTGAGATCTGATGATTGTGCGAGGAAAGCCGATTTACGTCTAAATGCAGTTTTACGTCTAAATGTTGAAACTCGTTCGTAAAATTGCAGAGGAAAGTTTGCAGTTATTACTAGGATCAAAATGTAAGTGTAAACTGCAAAGAAACTCATTCGTAAAAGCACGGAAGACAGTTCTGCAGAATCAAACGTAAACGTAAACTGTAATGTACGAAAATACGAATTTACGTCTGAATGCAGATTCGGAAGAACATCACTTAAAACTTGTTCGTGAAAGCGCAGAGAGCAATAGTAATGAAGGAGGTTTGCAGTAATGATAAAGTGCTAAAAAATAAACGCAAACCAGAGATTTAGAGTGGTTCGGTCAGCCTTGACCTACTCCACTTTTGGCTTCCTCCACCGACGAGGTCGCCGACGTCAACTAGGGGCCTTCCTTCAATAGGCGAAGGCCAAACTTCCCTTTTACAGTTTCTCTCCTTTTGACAGGCTCAGGAGACAACCTTTACAGACCTTTCTCTCCTCACTTTACAACTGAAAACTTGAAGAACAGAAGGAGGAGACTTAAAGGCTTTACAATCACTTTTGAGCTCTTAGAATCACAGAAAAGATCAAGATTTCGGTGTAGGTCTATATCTTTTCAGTGCTGAATGGGTGGGGAATTTATAGGCCCCAACCCAATTCAAATTTGGAGCTCAAAACAATCAAATCCCGGAATTCTGGGATCAGGCGGTTGCACCTCTTGACTGGAGAGGTTGCACCGCCTGGCAGAGCTCGAAGATCGAGCTCAGGCGGTGCCACCTCTCTGCCAGGGAGGTTGCACCGCCCAGTCTTGCTCGAAGACTGAGCTCAGGCGGTGCCACCTCTCTGTCAGGGAGGTTGCACCGCCCAGTCTAGCTCGAAGACTGAGCTCAGGCGGTGCCACCTCTCTGCTGGGGAGGTTGCACCGCCCAGTCTCGCTGGAAGGCCTAGCCCAGGCGGTGCCACCTCCTGGCCTGGGCGGTTGCACCTCCTGGTCAATCAGGGTCCGAATGGTTCATTCCATTCGGCCCAATTTCAATCTTTCAGGGGCCCAATTGCCCCAAGATTAAGCCAATGGGATCACCTCCCATTTTCCAACTTAATCAACGTGCTAACTACGATTAAATCTAAGACAACTTCTGCAGCTTTGCTTCGGTGCGTCAATCGCTCCTTCCGGCGAGTTTCCGGCGAACTTCCGTCGATCATTCGATGAACCCTCGGTGATGCTCCTGCGGACTTTCGGCAAACTCCTGGACTTTGCGACAATCCACTTGGCAAGTTCCGACGAGCTTCGCTTGGCAAGCTTCTGGACTTCTCGGATCTGTTCTCGCAGAACCTCCGACGACCGTCCGAACTTCCGTTGAACTCTCGAACTCCCAACGTGATCATGAACTTGACTCCGGCGCAACTCCTGCTGCTTGTCTATCTTTCATCATAGTTAATCCTGCACACTTATCTCAACACATAGATTAGACAACAAATGACAATTGACTTCATCATCAAAATCCGAGATTCAACATCATCTGGGACCTCTGTCCAGGGAGAGGGTGCGGGGAGTGAGAAGGGGAAGGGGTCGGTTGGATCATCCGGTAGCGACCCTTCCAAGAGGGGGCCGGCATTCCCCCTACCGATGCGGGAAATGTGCCGCATCTTCTCCTGGCACGAGGGCGAGCAGTTTGAAGCCCAATTGATGGCCGACCTTCCAGTTGGGGAGTCGGGGACCCCTTACGCCGCCTGGTGGTCGGCTTTGAAGGCCGACAGCCAACCCTGAGCCGATGGAGAAACCGCCCAGGAGTTTGTCCGAGGGGTACTGCACCCCTCGTTGGCCAAGGAGCTATACAGCTTCGACTCAAAGGTGCTAGCGGAGGGCGCAGCCAAGTCACTCATCCGGGTAAGTGATGGCCTTTCCTTTTCTTCGCCTCCTTGCTTCGTGGATGTTGACAATGACTTTCATGCAGGGCCTGCATTAGGGGATGGCGCTGATCGACCGGGTCCTTGACACCAGGTGGGCGATTGGGCGCCAGATGGACCTCGACGGCGCCCTCCAGAAGGTGAACCTAAAGCTGAGGGCTGAGGGGGGTGCGGAGGCAGTTGCCGCGATCGAAGGGCGCGCCACGACGTTGGAGGGGGAGGTGGCTCATTTGAAGGCCGAGCTTGAAGAGAGCCGGTCACACATCTGTTCGTTGGATGAGGAACTACTGTCCCTCTCCCAGGACGTTGGGGCCGCCAAGGCGGCGGCCTGGGCTGCCGAAGAGGTGCTCGAGGAGGAGCATCTAAGGTTACTCGGGAGGGTGGAGAAAGCGATCGCCGGGTACATGGCGTCCACGGGGTTCGAGCGTGGCCTGGTGAGGTCAGGCTGGGTCATGTACGAGTACGGGTTCTGGGTGGCTTGTGCTCGTTTCCGGGTGAAGTTCCTGAACTTGGACCTGGAACCAGACCCATTTGCCGAAGACCCTATGGACCAGAACGTCGACATGCCGACAAATGTGCCTTTTGATGACGGGTCGTCGACTCCTCCCTCGGGCTAGGGACTACCTCCCCTTGCTTTTGTTTTGTCTTTCCTTCTTTTTCCTTTTGTCTAGTCAGGCCCAAGGGCGAGTCGCCCAACCGCTATATGTACATACTTTGCAACCAAGAAGCGATTTCATTTTGGGAACCCTGGCTTATTCTTCTCCTCTGACCGCGTATGTGCGGGTTCTCCATACCTTTATTGCATCCCAATCAACTCCTCCCCCTTCAAGGGTAGAATTTCTTCAGGTTCGTGACATTCCACGTCCTCGAGAGGGGGCTTTCCTCCATTGTTTCGAGCCGGTAGGTGCCTTCTCGCACCATGTCGTAGACTCGATAGGGGCCTTCCCAATTGGGTGCAAGTTTTCCCCTTGCTTGGGTCGGATTGCTCACTTCTGTTTTTCAGAGGATGAGGTCTATGACTTGAATCGACCACTAACAGACCCTCCGGTTGTACATCCGAGCGGTCGCTTTCTTGTATGCCAGGGTACGCAGGTGTGCCTCGGCTCTTCTCTCCTCGAGGAGGTCCAAGTTGGCCCGCAGGTCCTCCTCTGAGTGCCTTCACTCATAGTGGGAGGTGCGCAAGGTCAGGAATACCATCTCGGGCGGAAGAACTGCTTCAGTCTCGTACGCCAGGCTGAACAGGGACTCTCCCGAGGTGGCTTTGGGGGTTGTTCGCATCGCCTATAGGACGCTGGGGAGCTCGTCCACCCAGGCCCCGTGCGCGCCTAAGATTCTCTTCATGAGGCCTTCAATTATTGCTCGGTTCATCACCACAGTCTGACCGTTGGTCTGGGGGTGTGCGACCGAGCTGAACTTCAGCTGAATCCCGTAGGACTGGTAGTATACCTTGAACTTACTATTGTTGAATTGGGTCCTATTGTCGGCGATGATAGCCCTTGGGATCCCGAACCGGGTGATGATGTGCTAGTCATAGGTGCCCAGCAAGCCAATCACGTGAGTGATGGCACGTGTGACTTGATACAGAATCTTTTTGCTTATTATATTTTGGCGTATATCACTTTATAACTATTGCATATGTGCATATATATATTGTGATATCCTTGGATTTGTGCAATAGGAATCGAATCGTGATGAGATCACGATAATGAGATCGATTCACCTTTAAACACATATCCTAAATAATCCCGGTCATAGGTTACTCGAGAAGGACATCGTGATAACCGGACAGACTAGTGTGCTGTATACCCGTTCATATGATGGATGCAGCTGGTCTCATAGCTGCTCGTGTAGGGACGCTAGGGATACAGTACAGGTGCTCATTGGAGAATGAGTTCACTAATTGATCCGCTTACGGAATGCTGGATGGTGTATGATGCCTTATTGTCAGATAGCGATTCCGTAGTCCTAGTGGTATATCTGGTCCTTAGACTTGAGACACCAAGGATGTCCTGTATAAGCGCTCCACTCTTTGATACCAGACTTATAGGTTTGATTGTCCCAGATCTAGTATAGCTGGTCATTGGGAGTGGTAGTCAACCTTATGAGGGCTATTGAGTGTCGATAGAGGATCATCCACTCTCGGCGTCATGAGAGGAATATCTCATGTGTTCTTGCTCAGACAAATCCCTGGCTAGGGTTATTCGGGTTGAGAGAGAAAGAGTTCGCCGGGAGAATCCGATTAGAGCGAGACTCGAGTAGAAACCGTATGGGTCTGACAGCACCATGCTCGATATATGGTCTCTAGGATATTAGATGGATGAGGGACTATAGGTACACGGTAACTGAGGACATACAGGTCCAATGGATTGGATTTCCCTGTATCGTCTGGGGACTACGGCGTAGTGGCCTAGTACGTCCGTAGTCGATGAGTCAAGTGAATTATTACAAAGATAATAATGCACTGAGTTAGAAGGAGTTCTGATGGGTATGACTCACGGCCAGCTCGATATTGGGCCTAGAGGGTCACACACATATGGTAGGCATTGCGATGAGTATGCTAGTCATAGGTGCCCAGCAAGCCAATCATAAGAGTGATGGCACGTGTGACTTGATACAAAATCATTTTGCTTATTATATTTTGGCGTATATCACTTTATAACTATTGCATAAATGCATATATATATTGTGATGTCCTTGGATTTGTGCAATGGGAATCGGATCGTGATGAGATCACGATAATGAGATCGATTCACCTTTAAACACATATCCTAAATAATCCCGGTCATAGGTTACTCGAGAGGGACATCGTGATAACCGGATAGACTGGTGTGCTGTATACCCGTCCATATGATGGATGCAGCTGGTCTCATAGCTGCTCGTATAGGGACACTATGGATACAGTACAGGTGCTCATTGGAGAATGAGTTCACTGATTGATCCGCTTACGGAATGCTGGATGGTTGATGATGCCTTATTGTTAGACAGTGATTCCGTAGTCCTAGTGGTGTATCTGGTCCTTAGACTTGAGACACCAAGGATGTCCTGTATGAGTGCTCCACTCTTTGATACCAGACTTATAGGTTTGGCTGTCCCAGATCAAGTACAACTGGTCATTCGGAGTGGTAGTCGACCTTACGAGGGCTATTGAGTATCGATAGAGGATCATCCACTCTCGGTGTCATGAGAGGAATATCCCATGTGTTCTTGCTCCGACAAATCCCTGGCCAGGGTCATTCGGGTTGAGAGAGAAAGAGTTCTCCGGGAGAATCCGATTAGAGCGAGACTCGAGTAGAAACCGTATGGGTCTGACAGCACCATGCTCGATATACGGTCTCTGGGATATTAGATGGATGAGGGACTATAGGTACACGGTAACTGAGGACAGACAGGTCCAATGGATTGGATTCCCTTGTATCGTCTGGGGACTACGGCGTAGTGGCCTAGTACGTCCGTAGTTGATGAGTCGAGTGAATTATTACAGAGATAATAATTCACTAAGTTAGAAGGAGTTCTGACAGGTATGACTCACGGTCAGCTCGATATTGGGCCTAGAGGGTCACACACATATGGTAGGCATCGCGATGAGTAGAGGTTCAGATATGAGATATCCGACAGAGCCCTTGTCCTATTGGATGCAGATCCAATACCCATTAGGGGAGGACCCATTAGGGTTTGACAGTGGATCTCTATAAATAGGAGGGATTCAGAGCCTCATAGGCTAGAGTTTTTGCTTGCCTTTCTTATTCTCCTCTCCCTCTCCACCTCAGAGCAGGCCTTGAGTTTTGAGGAGCGTCGTCGTAACCCTGCTGTGTGGATCACCGCTAGAGAGGAGGACGCTTGACCTCCTTCACTCTCTCTTAAGGATCTGCAAGGAAACAGGGATATATGATCTCCCTAGGTAACACAATCTACTCTATACGCAGTTTTAAGTTTTGCGGATTTTGCGAACCAATCTTCGCACGACGACGAACATCTTTTTGGGAATCGGGGATTTTGTTTTCTTGTTCTTCCGCTGCGCATGTGATGTCGCCCCCAAGATTTCCCAATCTGCATGTTATTCATTTCTGCTGCATCTTCATTTTCAGAAAATGTCGCTTTCAAATCCCTTACGTGGCATACTTGATGTCAACTGCCTCACTGGTCCAAATTATATGGATTGGCTCTGTAACTTGAGAATTGTTCTCACAGCGGAGAAAATCGTGTACGTCCTTGATACAGTGATGCCTACGTCCGAAGAAGGGGCAAGCAAGGATGAGATCGCTCGCTACGTGAAGTACATTGATGACTCCACTCTTGCTCAGTGCTATATGTTGGGCTCTATGACTCCTGAGTTACAGAGACAACATGAAATAATGGATGCCAAATCCATTCTCCTACATGTCCGCAAATTGTTTGAGGAACAGGGAAGGACTCAGCGATATGAGATATCCAAGAGCCTCTTCCGCATTAGGATGACTGAGGGGACACCAATTCAGAACCATGTCCTAAAGATGATTGAGTGGATAGAGAAACTCACAGGTCTAGGAATGGTCCTAGAGGATAACTTGTGTGTGGACATTATGCTTCAGTCCCTACCAGATTCTTTTTCACAGTTCATAATGAATTTTAATATGAACAAGCTTGAGGTGACTCTCCCAGAGCTCCTCAATATGTTGAGGGAGGCAGAGAGTACTATTAAGAAAGAGAAGCCAGTTCTCTACACTGGTGAGACCAGAAAGAAAAGGAAAGCAGAAAGGTCCCTTAAGAAGGGAAAGGGCAGACCAGGTAAAGCAAAGGTTGCTAAGAAAGACCCAGTAAAGGATAAAGGCCAATGCTTCCACTGTGGTAAAGATGGGCACTGGAAGAGGAACTGCAAAGAGTACCTTGCAGAAAGGGCGAAACAAAAGCTTGATGAAGCTTCAGGTACATTCATGATCAGTCTCCATTTGTCAAACTCTTATGATAACACATGGGTATTGGATACCGGTAGTGCTTATTATATATGCAATTCGTTGCAGGTTCTGGCAAGGCCTAGGAGACTAAAGAGAGGCGAGATGGACCTCAAGATGGGTAATGGAGCAAAAGTTGCTATAGTAGCTGTTGGCGAGGTCGCCCTACATATGCCTAGTGGAGCTTTTATTGCATTAGATGCATGTTATTTTGTTCCTTCTATTATCAAAAATATTATCTACATTTCATGTTTAACAGTTAGTGGATATAAATTTATTTTTGAGAACAATGGTTGTTCGATATTATTAGATGATAAGATCATCACGAAAGGAACATTGCATAATGGTTTATTTATGTTAGACACTACTCCACATATCATGAATGTAAATGTGCCTAAGAGGAAACAAGATGAGGTGAACAGTGCATACCTGTGGCATTGTAGGCTAGGTCACATCCATGAAAGAATGATTCAAAAGTTGCTAAATGATGGATATCTAGATCCATTCGACTATGTGTCATATGCAACTTGTGAGCCTTGCATTCGTGGAAAACTGACCAACTTTCCATTTAGTGGAACTGGAGAGAGAGCCACTGAGTTGTTGGAACTCATACATAGTGATGTATGTGAACCCATGTCAACTCATGCCATTGGAGGTTACTCCTACTTCATTACATTTACTGATGATTTCTCAAGGTATGGATATGTGTACTTAATGAAGTACAAGTCCGAGGCTTTTGAGAAATTCAGAGAGTATAAGAATGAGGTGGAGAACCAGACTGGAAAGAGTATCAAAACTCTTCGATCAGATCGAGGAGGTGAGTACTTAAGTACAGAGTTTACTCAGTTCCTCAAGGACCATGGGATATTATCCCAATGAACACCTCCTTATACACCTCAGCTTAATGGTGTCTCTGAAAGGAGAAATCGTACATTATTAAATATGGTACGGTCCATGATGAGTTTCGCTGACCTACCCATCTCATTCTGGGGATATGCCCTAGAAACCGTAGCTTACCTTCTGAACAGAGTTCCAACTAAGTCGGTAGTGTCTACACCATATGAGATATGGAAAGGGAAGAAGCCTGATCTTAAGGTTGTTAAGATTTGGGGCTGCCCTACCCATGTTAAAAGACACAACCCCGATAAGTTAGAATCAAGGACAGAGCGATGCAAATTTGTGGGATACCCCAAGGAAACTTGTGGGTATTATTTCTATCATCTCGAGGACCAAAAGGTCTTTGTAGCTAAGAGAGCAGTGTTCCTTAAGAAGGAACACATTCTTGGCGGAGACAGTAGGAGAATGATAGAGTTGAGCGAGGTTGGAGAACCAAGATCAAGCACCACTCTATAGCCCAAGTCTGTTCAGGTACCTAATACACAAGTTTCAACTTTACGCAGGTTTGATATCACATCCTCCTGAGAGATATGTGGGACATATTAGAGGAGAGGATGTTGAGGATATTGATCCTCAGACCTACGAGGAGGTTATTATGAGTATAGACTCCGGGAAGTGGCAAGAAGCCATGAATTCTGAGATGGATTCTATGTACTCCAATAAGGTTTGGAACCTAGTTGATGCGCCCGAAGGTATTGTACCCATCGGTTGCAAGTGGATCTTTAAGAACAAGATCGGAGTAGATAGAAAGGTAAAGACCTATAAAGCAAGGCTAGTGGCTAAGGGGTATCGTCAAAGGCAAGGTGTTGACTACGACGAAACCTTCTCACCCGTAGCAATGCTAAAATCCATCAGAATTCTATTGGCTATTGCAGCACACTATGATTATGAGATCCGGCAGATGGATGTGAAAACCGCATTCCTCAATGGGAACCTCGAGGAGGAGGTGTATATGATGCAACCTGAGGGATTCGTGTCCAAGAACTGCCCAGATAAGGTGTGTAGGTTGCTTAGATCCATTTATGGACTAAAGTAAGCTTTCCGAAGTTGGAACATAAGATTTGATGAGGCAATCAGATCTTATGACTTCGTTAAGAACGAAGATGAGCCTTGTGTGTACAGGAAGGTAAGTGGGAGCGCTATCACCTTTTTGGTGTTATATGTGGATGACATCCTCATCATTGGGAATGACGTAGGAATGTTATCCACAGTAAAGGCTTGGTTATCTAGACACTTCTCCATAAAGGACTTAGGGGAAGCATCCTATATCTTGGGGATTAGAATCTATAGAGATAGATCCAAGAGGATGCTTGGCTTGTCCCAGTCCAAGTACATAGAAACTATTGTCAAATAGTTTGGCATGGAAAATTGCAAGAGAGGTCTCATACCGATGAGACATGGGATATCGCTTTCTACGAGTATGTCCCCAAAAGACTCCAGAATAAAGGGCAAACATGAATATGATACCTTATGCCTCGGCAATAAGGTCTATCATGTATGC
Source organism: Musa acuminata AAA Group (assembly GCF_036884655.1). Lineage (NCBI taxonomy): Eukaryota > Viridiplantae > Streptophyta > Magnoliopsida > Zingiberales > Musaceae > Musa > Musa acuminata. The sequence continues at coordinate 21,281,274 of NC_088359.1, forward strand.
CATGCTATGTATTAGACCTGATATAGCGCATGCTCTGAGTGTCACGAGCAAGTATCAGGCGGATCCAGGCTTCGAGCACTGGAAAGCAGTAAAGTGTATCCTTAAGTACTTGAGAAGGACTAAGGATCTTTTACTAGTATATGGAGGTAATAGCCTTAAGATTGAAGGCTACACTGACTCAAGTTTTCAGTCTGATGTCGATGATAGCAAGTCGAATTCAGGGTTTGTGTACACCTTGAATGGAGGAGCAGTGTGCTGGAAGAGTTCCAAGCAAGATACCACTACTGACTCGACCATAGAGGCGGAGTACATTGCTGCATCAGATGCAACAAAGGAGGGAGTCTGGGTGAAGAAGTTCATCACAGATTTGGGAGTCGTGCCGAGTAGCGAGGAGTCGACTTCCTTATATTGCGACAACTATGGGGCGATTACTCAAATAAAGGAACCCGGGTCTCATCAGAAGTGTTCTGAGGAGGTTTCAGCTTATCAGAGAGATCGTAACCCAAGGAGATGTAGCAGTGGAAAGAGTTCCATCCGAAGATAACATTGTAGATCCAATGACAAAGCCGTTGTCTCATTTTGTCTTTGAGCGTCACAGGGGTCTGATGAGGATCAGACACATAGGTGATTGGCTTTCGGTCAAGTGGGAGATTGCTAGTCATAGGTGCCCAGCAAGCCAATCACAAGAGTGATGGCATGTGTGACTTGATATAGAATCTTTTTTTTTATTATATTTTGGCGTATATCACTTTATAACTATTGCATAAATGCATATATATATTGTGATGTCCTTGGATTTGTGCAATGGGAATCGGATCGTGATGAGATCACGATAATGAGATCGATTCACCTTTAAACACATATCCTAAATAATCCCGGTCATAGGTTACTCGAGAGAGACATCGTGATAACCAGATAGACTGGTGTGCTGTATACCCGTCCATATGATTGATGCAGCTGGTCTCATAGCTGCTCGTGTAGGGACACTAGGGATACAGTACAGGTGCTCATTGGAGAATGAGTTCACTGATTGATCCGCTTACGGAATGCTGGATGGTTGATGATGCCTTATTGTCAGACAGCGATTCCGTAGTCCTAGTGGTGTATCTGGTCCTTAGACTTGAGACACCAAGGATGTCATGTATGAGTGCTCCACTCTTTGATACCAGACTTATAGGTTTGGCTGTCTCAGATCTAGTACAGCTGGTCATTGGGAGTGGTAGTCGACCTTGCGAGGGCTATTGAGTGTCGATAGAGGATCATCCACTCTCGGCGTCATGAGAGGAATATCCCATGTGTTCTTGCTCCGACAAATCCCTGGCCAGGGTCATTCGGGTTGAGAGAGAAAGAGTTCTCCGGGAGAATCCGATTAGAGCGAGACTCGAGTAGAAATCGTATGGGTCTGACAGCACCATGCTCGATATACGGTCTCTGGGATATTAGATGGATGAGGGACTATAGGTACACGGTAACTGAGGACAGACAGGTCCAATGGATTGGATTCCCTTGTATCGTCTGGGGACTACGGCGTAGTGGCCTAGTACGTCCGTGGTCGATGAGTCGAGTGAATTATTACAGAGATAATAATTCACTGAGTTAGAAGGAGTTCTGACAGGTATGACTCACGGCCAGCTCGATATTGGGCCTAGAGGGTCACACACATATGGTAGGCATTGCGATGAGTAGAGGTTCATATATGAGATATCCGACGGAGCCCTTGTCCTATTGGATGCAGATCCAATACCCATTAGGGGAGGACCCATTAGGGTTTGACAGGGGATCTCTATAAATAGGAGGGATTCAGAGCCTCATAGGCTAGAGTTTTTGCTTGCCTTTCCTATTCTCCTCTCCCTCTCCACCTCAGAGCAGGCCTTGAGTTTTGAGAAGCATCGTCGCAACCCTGCTGTGTGGTTCACCGCTAGAGAGGAGGACGCTTGACCTCCTTCACCCTCTCCTAAGGATCTGCAAGAAAACAGGGATATACGATCTCCCTAGGTAACACAATCTACTCTATACGCAGTTTTAAGTTTCGCGGATTTTGCGAACCAATCTTCGCACGACGACAAACATCTTTTTGGGAATCGGGGATTTTGTTTTCTTGTTCTTCCGCTGCGCATGTGATGTCGCCCCCAAGATTTCCCAATAGAGTAGAGGTTCGGATGTGAGATATCCGATGGAGCCCTTGTCTTATTGGATGCAGATCCAATACCCACTAGGGGAGGACCCATTAGGGTTTGATAGAGGACCTTTATAAATAAGAGGGATTCAGAGCCTCATAGGCTAGAGCCTTTGCTTGCCTTTTCTATTCTCCTCTCCCTCTCCACCTCAGAGCAGGCCTGGAGTTTTGAGGAACGTCGTCGCAACCCTACTGTGTGGATCACCGCTAGAGAGGAGGACGCTTGACCTCCTTCACCCTCTCCTAAGGATCTGCAAGGAAATAGGGATATACGATCTCCCTAGGTAACACAATCTACTCTATACGCAGTTTTAAGTTTCACGGATTTTGCGCACCAATCTTCGCACGACGACGAAGATATCTTTGGGAATCGGAGATTTTGTTTTCTTGTTTTTCCGCTGCGTATATGATGTCGCCCCCAAGATTTCCCAACATGATGTTCCTCCATGTGAAGTTCTGAACATGCCTCTCGGTGATGGAGGCCAAGGGTTTGGCTTCAACCCACTTCGTGAAGTAGTCAACCCCGACAATGAGGAAATGTCGCTGGCCCGACGCCGGAGGGAAAGGCCCGAGGAGATCGAGCCCCCATTAGGCAAAGGGCCAAGCCACATCAATGGAGGTCAGGAGGACTACCGGCTGGTGTGGCAGTCGGGCATGCCGCTGACACTGCGAGCACTATCGTGTGTATGTCATGGCATCCTGGCGCATGGTCGGCTAGTAGTATCCTTGCCGAAGGGTCTTGAAGGCCAAGGTCTGCCCCCTGACATGCTCCCCACATATTCCCTTGTGGAGCTCGACAAGGACGGCCTCAACCTCCGACGGCGCAAGGCAACGTAGGAGGGGTTGAGAGAATGCCCTTCGGTACAATCTTCCGTCGATGATGCAATACCACGTTCGAGTTCGCCTCAGCCATCTTGCAGCTGTGGGATCGTTGGGCTCTTTCCCACCCACCTTGTAGCGGAAGATCTCTTCTATCCAATTCGGAGGTAGATTTGTTTTGGCGACCTCGTGAGTCTGTATGGTTGGGAATGCCACGGACTCAGTGGTTGGGACCGACTCAGGGGTGCGGGTGGTGGTTGATTTGGCTAGCGCGTCAGCCCGCTCGTTCTGCGCCCGAGGTATTTTGGTGACTGAAAAGTGGTCAAAACAACGTGTGAGCCGCTTTACCTCCATTAGGTATGATATCATCGTGGGATCTCGGGCTTCGCAACTCCCGTTGATGTGCCCTGTTACTAGTTGGGAGTCACTGAAGACTTCAAGGTCGCCCACATATAACTCCAGAGTGAGACGTAGACCGTGGAGTAGCGCCTCATACTCAGCTTCGTTGTTGGTGGCTCGGAACTTTAATCGGAGAGATCTTTCATATGCCTCTCCCGAGCAACCTTTGAGGATGAAATCGACCCCAGCGCCCTCAGAAGTGGAAGAGCCATCTACATGCAATGTCCACGTGCCCCGACCACTTCGTCACCTTGTAGCTTGGTCCTCGGGCGTTAGCTCAGAAATGAAATTGGCTAGCACCTGAGCTTTAACGGTGGTCCTGGGGGAGTACTGGATGTCGAATTCGTTGAACTCGACTGACCACCGTAGCATGCGACCCGATGTGTCGAAGTTGGATAGGGTCGGCCGTAGTGGTTGGTCAGTGACTACTCTGATCGTATGAGCTTGGAAGTAGGGCCGCAACTTCTGGGCCGTCAGGACCAGGGTAAGAGCCAGCCTTTCGATCGAGGGGTAGCATATTTCAAGCCCTCTAAGGACATGGCTAACGTAATGCGCTGGCTGTTGTATCGGTGGTACCTCCCGAACTAGCACTGAACTAACAGCTTGAGGCGAGGCCGCCAGGTAAAGGCCGAGGGTCTCACCTGGTTTAGGCGAGGTGAGTCGGGGCAAGATGATGAGGCATTCCTTCAACTTCTCGAAGGCCTCCTCGCATTCCGGGGTCCAAGTGAAGCTGTCGGCCCGTCGCAGAACTCAAAAGAAAGGGAGGCTCTTATAGCCCGAACGTGATACGAACCTGCTGAGCGCTGCCAACCTCCCGACGAGTCACTGCACTTCTTTGGCCAAGTGGGGGGAGTGCATCTCAGTAATGGCGTGAACTTTCTCTGGGTTGGCGTCAATTCCCCGTCGGTGAATGATGAAGCCAAGGAACTTCCCCGAGCTGACCCCGAAGATGCACTTTGCTGGGTTCATATGCAAGTTGAACTATCTGAGGGTTTGGAATGTTTCTGCCAGGTCGGCCAAATATGTCCCTGCGACCTTGCTTTTTACAATCATGTCATCTATGTACACTTCTATGTTTCTCCCAAACTGGTGATTGAAAAGCTTGTCGACCATCCTTTGGTAGGTCGCGCCAGCGTTTTTCAAGCCAAAAGGCATTACTTTGTAACAGTACACCCCTTGGTTGGTGACGAAGGCAGTATCTTCTCGGTCTTGGGTCGCCATCCGAATTTGGTTGTAGCTGGAGAACGCGTCCAAGAACGTAAGGCGTTCATGATCGGCGGTGGCATCGACCAACTAGTCTATCCTGGGGAGCGGATAGCAGTCCTTGGGGCATGCTCGACTGAGGTCGGTATAATCAATACACATTCTTCAACTTCCATTAGGCTTTCTGATGAAGACTACATTAGATAACCACCGGGGGTACTTAACCTCGGCGATGAACTCAGCCTTTATAAGGCGATCGACCTCATCTCGAATCACCCTCTGCCAATCGGGGGTGAACCTTCGAAGCTTTTGCCTTACCGATCGCGCCCCAGGGTCGACATTGAGCTGGTGTTGTGCCACCTCTGAGTCGATCCCAAGCATCTCCTCGGGGGACCACGCAAATAGGTCAGCGTTCTCCCTCAGGAAATCGACAAGGTGGAGCTGGTCCGCTTCGGGGAGCGCAGTCCCGACTCTAACGGTCTGGTCGGGTCTAACCCACTTCAAGGGCACCTCAATAAGTGGCTCCGGGGGCTCCAGCATCATTTATGGTACAGGTACCTCATGGGGGTCAGGAACCGGGGTTAGGCGAGGCTTTAGCGGGAGAGCGACTGCGGTGAGGTAGCATTGCCTCGACTCCCTTGGGTCGCTCCAAGCTTCCCCAATCCCTGCCGAGGTTGGGAACTTGATGGTTCTGTGATAGGTAAAGACCACCGCCTGGATCTTGTTGAGGGTCGGACGGCCAAGGATAACATTGTAGGCCGATGGTAGGTCGACCACCATGAAGGTGGTCATTATTGTTTTCGTTCTCAGTTCCTCCCCGAGGGTGATGGGGAGCACTATGGTTCCGAGCGGGGAGATAGAATCTCCGGTGAACCCTGTAAGAGCTGACTTCACAGGGGTAAGGTTTTCCTGGGTCAAACCGAGCCTCCCAAAGGCATCGAAGTCGAGGACATCGGCGGAACTCCCCGTATCAACCATCACCCTCTTGACCCGGGCGTTGGCGATTTAGACAGAGATCACTAGAGCGTCATCATGGTGGGAGAGCTTGACCTCTCCAGCTCCGAAGGTAATTGTAGGCTCGTGCTCAGGCCGAGGACGCTTCTCCACCGTGCTACATGCGTAGGCCTTTCTTGTTGTCGTGCTAGTGCCGCCAGCTGTCGGTCCGTCAGAGATGACGTCGATTTGTCTCTCGGGGGGGCCTCTAGTGCGCGGAGTCACCTCCCGGGACTTGAGATAGCGTCTGAGGTGGCCTCTCCGGATTAGTGCTTCTATCTGGTTCTGGAGGTCATGGCAGTCCTCCGTGTCGTGGTCGTGGTCCCGGTGGAACCTACAATATTTAGATTGGTCTCTGTGTGTGGCCTTCATAGGGCGAGGTTGCTGCAAGAGGCCCGTCTCTTTGATCTGGAGAAAGATCTCAGTGCGGGATGTGTTTAAGGGGAGAGGTGGTGGTCTTGGGAGCAGCAGCTCTTATCGGTTGGGCCCCTGATGGAGAGGCATCGGGCCCGCCGAGGCCGTTCCTCGAGACAACTCCATCCTCGGCTTCTTGCCTTCCACGCGCCTCCCTACCACCAAAGCCTCAGTGGCAACATACTAGTTGGCGTACTGAAGCATCTCAAAAATGGTCGCTGGCGGCTTCTCGATCAGCGACCAGAAGAACCTTGAGGGTTTGAGACCCATCAGAAAGGCCTGCAAGATTAGAGAAGGGTGAGCATCCGGAAAACCTCGGATCTCGGTGGCGAACCGTGCCACGAACTGAGAGAGCGACTCATCCTCGTGCTGAGATAGTGCGAGTAAATTGGCCATGGAGGGCCTAGGCCACACGCTGGAGAGGAAGCTTTACTCAAATTCCTCAGCCAGTTGGTCGAAGGACGAGACTGAAGCTTGGCACAGCCGGCTGAGCCACATCCGCGTCGAGCCGCGCAGAGTGGTCGGAAATGCTCGGCACATTAGTGCATTGGAGGCGCCATAAAAGCCATCTTGCCACATACTTAGTTGGTTTTGCCTAAGTCGTGCGGCACCCTTGCGTGTCCGTCCGCAAAGGTCAGCCTCCCCGAAGCCTCCCATTGTCCCTTAGGACCAACAAAAGAGAGAACGGGTTAAAGAAAACGCCTCAATCGGAATCCATAAGCAAACATCTCTGAAAAACACTTCATAGACAATGCAAATTACAAACAGACTTTACAAGCTCTGAGCAGTTGCACAACAAAGGGTAAAATGGTCCATTACAGATCGAAAATCTCTCGCACGTGTCCACATGACACAACCTTTATTTACAAGCCTAAAGAGGCCACCAACCCAACTAAAATGGGACTATTAAGCCTTCAGCCATCCCTCTACATGCTGTACAAGGCATGAACATACCAAAAGACATGGACATACATAAGTATTACATCAAATATCCTGTTTAGAAGTTTGTCCGTGACATTCTCCCCCACTTATTCCTTCGACGTCCTCATTGAAGCCTTTGTCGACACTGCAACCCCTCGCTTTTGCTGAGTCTTCAATCTTCTGCTCCAGCTACAATGCACCTTGGCTCCTAGCTGCTCCCCGCTGCTGTTTTTGAGTAGTCGAACCTTTTGATCCGCCATGTTGCTTCAACTCACCAATGACTCTGACTCTGGTGTGGGGTTGGCTGAGTTGTGTTGATCCTTGTTGATTCCTGCGGATCCCCCAAATGAAGGAAAAGACCATTCTTACTACGCTAGTCTCTCAAATGCCTCATGTTGCTTGAATTGGGTGGATGCTTGTTGGAGCTTTAACGAGCATCGTCTCACAAACTTCTGAAGTTTTGGGTCCTTCCTCCACAACATTTGCTCATTAACTCTTCTTTCGCTTAGTTGTCACATCCAAGTAGGTTCGCATCACTTCCGCCTTCGATTGGCATTTCGTTGGGAAATGAAGCGAACAATCTACTCTCAGTAGCACTGATCACCGTTGGTGAAGATTTGACAACTATTGTCTTCCATTATCTTCGAAGGGTCTTTGAACTTGTGCAGAGCTCCTCTGCTGGATAGATAAGAGAATTGGGGTACTCGGTTTTGCCCATTCTCTTAAGAGTTGAGAAGGCAAAGATTACTTGACTTCGCCCGCCTCCTCGAGGTTGTACTCCATGCATCGAGCTGGTTACTAGTCTTCGCCTGCTCTTTGCTCACACTTCTGAAGCACTTGAAGTGTTTGCACTCCTTGCGTTGAGTTAGTTACTGTGATTCACCTTCTCAATGCCATCGAACTTCTGGAATGCAAGAAGTTTTCACCTCAACTTGGAGTAATTCTCTCATAGGTTTGGTCGCCTCTAGGATTGTACCGTCTTCTCCATCAACCCTGCCGCCTACTCCACTAGTAGCAAAGGTACAGCACCGCGTACTGCCTGCTTCGTTCCTTGGTTATGCACTCTTGTATGACCCGAAGTCCTTCACTTTCAGCTATCTTGATGAGAAGCTCATTGACACCGGTCTTACGAAGTTCTTCGGCCTCTGCCTTCAGCCTTGTCTCGGTACTTGGAGATTGCCTCTGCATTCTCCACCTCCTCAGCCCCTTTCACAACCAAGCGCTCTCCCTCCATGAGAGCAAGGGATCAATGACTTTCACGGAAGTCCCGCCTCTGCGGTACCATGGTGCTGCCATGCCCATGGCCCTACTATTCGTCGCCTCGCATTTGCATCCCTTTTCTTCACAATCAGTAGATATGCCTCTGTGGCACTCCTCTGAGTCCACCTCCATTCTAACTGATGCTTGATTTTGGGTAGCTAAGTCCCTTTGGACTCGTTGTTGCTTCCTCGCCCCTTTCGACCCCCTGCTTCAACACCTCTGTGTTCTCCAAGCAGTCTGTTTAGTCAATGGAAAGACAGACTGCAACTCCCATGTATAGCCTCTGCCATCACATTGTAGGGTTTGCACAGATTCTGTTCTCCTTAGCTTCCTTGGTAGCAACGTTCGCTTACTCGACCTGGTCCTCTGACTTGCCGGGCCCCCTTAAGCGAATATGAGCTCTGGAGCAGTCCAACTCTCCAGCTGCTTCAATCATACCTCTGCATGATCAAGTCCCTCCCATGGGACTCACTGGTACTTGCATTCGAACTTTTCCCTTGGTGGAACACAGCCCCATATGCTGATGACCAAGGCTTTCATCCGATGCAAAATTTGATGCACGCATGGAAGACCCGCCTCTGCGGTACCATGGCCTTCACTCCTTGAATCCATAGCCCTTCTTGTCGTCATGTTGTTCACCGAAGTGGAGCTTCCAGTAGCTCCCGATCATACCTCCATATGATCTAGTCCCTCACGGGACTATGTCGTGTGTATCGCATTTCCACAAACTGTTCCACCACGATCCGCTGCACCATGTCGCCTCCTGGTGACATCTCTATTGCATTCTGATCCTTGTGGGATGAACTCGAATTGTGAACCCTCCATGTATGGCCTCTGCCAATACATCGCAAGGTCTCTTCCACCTTCGATTTTGTTTGCTCCTTTGGCAATCGACCTTTATCCACCCACTCTTGGGTCACACCTAGATGAAGCACCGCTCTAGGATAGTTCGTCGCCTAGTAGCTCCCGAAGTCCACCGACTTCACTGTAATTTGTGCACCATTGTCTGGATCCTGGGTCTCTACCCCTACCAGCACAATCTCCACTGCGCACTGCTTCCTTCATGACAACTTGAATGGCAACACTATGGCATATTCTTCAAGAGTACCCACCTCTGAGTCCTCTTGCCCCGTACTAATGCCTTTTGAACCCAATTTCGCCTCCGCAAATTGAGTCGCCTTAGTTCCTCCATCAAATGCTTCTCCGAGATAAGGTGCATGTGCCCAGAAGCTCCTTTCGTCTTTGGCACCATGCAAGATGAGTCTGCTCCGTCAGAATGAAGAACCCATGGAACAACATGATTCTACTCTTGCCTCTGCAAGAGTTCATGTCCTTGACCTCTGTCTAAGGAAAGCACTGTGCCTCCGCTCCATGTTCCAACTTCTATGTTGGCTCCCTTCATGTGGCTTGGGTACTTCGCCAAGTTACACCCAAGTTGCTCCGCTCCTCGTTTTTGCATTGAGTCGATGGTGGCCCTCGCGCCCACCATTCCATGGGTCAACCCTCCCTTGAGTCTGATCTCCACATCGACTCCAAGTGTGCCTTCATTTAAGTTGCTTTGGTTCGCTCCCCCACTTAATCTCGTAATGCATCCACCAATGCATTCTCTCAAGCGAGATCATGCGACGACTCCTCGCCGCTTGCTCAGTCCATTGAGCTTCGTGGAGTCATTGTTTGTTGAGGTACTCCTCCTCAACATGTGAGGTCCGTCCCACATGATTCTCCCTCTGGAGAGCCGGGACTTATCCCTCCTGGATAACTGTCCCATTGGAGCAACATCTCTCTTTGTTTCGGAGACCACCATCCCCTTGGACTACTCCGATCTGCTGAACAAACTGTGCATTGTTTTGCCTCCTACAAACGCACTTACTAGATTGCGACTCCACGTCAATATAGCCCCCGCTGCACCACTCAAGGCCTAGCAACATGCTGAACTCATTGCACACTTCAGCCTCCTACGGACGTATCCTTCACATGCCGAAGAGAAAGTTTCAATGCTCCATGGCACCGAGTTTCGGTCGCCTTGGGATGGCCGCGAACATTCCATCGTCCGCATACAAGCCCATGCATGAGTACCGAATTCTTTGAGTTAGCAATTCCCCTCACCTCTGTGAGCTTTGCACAACTCTTTCGATCGCTGAGCAACTCATTCCACCTTGCATGGTCTCATTCTTACCAAGCGCATCGCTTGCCTTAAGCACCATCAAGTATGATTGTCAACGTTGAGCCATAGCTCAAACTCAGCCATCCCAACCTTTGTGCGCTTCGCATTCTTCCAAGCTTGCCTGTTCTCGTGGTGCCTCTTGCGCGAAGGGTTGGCCATTCCTCTGAATGCCAATGTCAGATGCCCGCTCCTCCGAGCGACTCCTTTTCCCTATATCTCCATGCCCGTTTTCCCCCAAACGGTCGCGCGTGTGCTGACTGCCCTCAACGCAGCCCCTCTAGGTCCCCCACGTTTGCATGCTAAGTGTTTCTATGAGTGCTTGTCCCGCTCTGATACCATCTATCACGGACTTAGCTGGTTTTGCCTAAGTCATGCGGCACCCTTGCGTGTCCCTCCGCAAAGGTCAGCCTCCTCGAAGCCTCCCATTGTCCCTTAGGACCAACAAAAGAGAGAACGGGTTAGAGAAAACGCCTCAATCGGGATCCACAAGAAAACATCTCTGAAAAACACTTCATAGACAATGCAAATTACAGACAGACTTTACAAGCTCTGAACAGTTGCACAACAAAGGGTAAAATGATCCATTATAGACCAAAAATCTATCGCACGTGTCCACATGACACAATCTTTATTTACAAGCCTAAAGAGGCCACCAACCCAACTAAAATGGGACTATTAAGCCTTCGGCTGTCCCTCTACATGCTGTACAAGGCATGAACATACCAAAAGATACAGACATACATAAGCATTACATCAAACATCCTGTTTAGAAGTTTGTCCGTGACAATCTAGGCCCGGAATACAAAGACATGCTCCATGGGATCGGAGCCTCCATCGTACGTTTCCAATGTCGGGAACCTGAAGTTGAGGGGTACCGACTTGTCTTGTGCTTCCTGGGTAAAGGGGGACCCACCCGAAGTGCCCTCGCTGGGCTCACTGTGCAATCTCCGAAGCTCGCATTGGAACGCGTCCAGGCGCTGCTTGACCCGGGACAACTGGGCTCTGAGTGAGTCGTCCGCCGAGTCGGACGATATAGTGTCAGGCTCCAGATGAGATGGGGTGGCTTGGCAAGGTGCGGGCGCATTCTGCTCGGGAGGACCCCTTGGGTCCGTTGCCCACCCAGAGGTTGCCCAACCCCGAACAATTCCCCATTCGGGGGTTGCCGGGCCGGATCGGTCGGGGGCGTCGGGGGCCGCCCGAGTTGGGGGATGACCAGGGCGAGTGTATGCATCATGCCTGCCATGGTCTGTACTTGCTTGGTTAGGCTAAGGAACGTCTCGGGCGTCACGGCGGAGCCCCCCGAGGTGAGCCTCGGGGGCGACAGTCCCGGGTCATTGAACAGGCGCCAGTAACGATCAGGCGTTGAAGCCGGGATCCTTCCGTCCGTAAGGGCGGAGAGGGCTTGTCCTTCTGGCTCGACGAAAGAGAGGTCGGTCGGGAGCTCCCTCCCAGGGCATGTTCCTGCCAACTGTTCCTACGACATGGGCCCTCCTTCTAGTGCCAATTTGTTAGTTAATAAAGGTACCGTGACTAATGAGTCAGCACGGTTAGGCCCACGTGCCGACGTTGGGAACTTCTGATGGGAATGCGAAGGTTGACTTTCCAAGGTCCGCTGACCTCGAGCTCCGTTTGTGGGAAGATGTGTCCGCTCGTCTCTAGGATAGATGGTGACCTTCCTCACCATGCGGGGGCTCTTCTTTGGAACGGGAGATGAGACTGGCACCTATCAGATCCGAGCCACTGGGTCGCCCTCCTCTGCGTATTGGGAGACGATTTCGAGGTGAAGGCGCTTGTGGCTTGATGACGACCACCTCCCTGCAAAAAGGCCTTCGTCGGGTGTGTCCCGACTTTGGCCCCTCCGATGAGCAAGTTAGATTGATTTTTATTCCCTGTTTTTCCTCCCCCCCCCCTCCCCTTTTCCTGGATCAGGTCGGGGGTATTTATACATGCGTGCGGGAATTGGTCGGGCCCTAGTCTGGCATGACCGTTGACTTTGGGGGCGGAACAACCTCTCTGACGAGATAACGTCTTCGGGGGTGCTTGAGCGGCGTCAGACGGAACTGCCCTAACAGCAGACGACACCGCCCCCAGCTCTTGGGGTGATCAGGCCACACAGTCGCACCGTTGGAGCTTGACGTGATGTGCACCCCACGCTTCTGAAGGCGTACAGTGTCGCGTCGATCTGCGGCGCCTGTCGATGGTTCACATAAGGTCAAAATACGCCCTATCACTTTTCATAATGAAATATCCCTAGTGGCCATAAAAAAAATTATTTGTAATCATCACTAAATTAATAGTAAAAAAACTAAGATTTATTTGTATTATACGTTTCATCATGGAATTGCCACACATGTAACAAATTGATATTGTTTTCTTGTTAAAATGCTAAGTCAAAAAGAAGATATTTGATCTTAGGAGATTGCTATCCACGTTCATAGTCCTTGCTAACTTGCTAATATCTTTAAAATTTATCATATAAGAGTTCAACTATGTCGATATCTTAGGTATTAAAAATTTATCAAATGAGATTTTAAATTCTTTATTGTTTATATCAAATGACAAAAGTGCTTGTTGCATTTGGTGTTTTCAGGTTCAAAGAGAGACACATAAGATCAGACTATTAAAGAAAAGTATGTGGCCTGTTCTCAAGAAAGATGCATCAGGAAGGGCCATCATTACTCCATAATTATGTATGACAATGATGGAAAGCTACAGCAATTAGTTGGAGTAGTTGATGCTTCCTACCAACTCATGAATACGTTCTTCACATAAAGACGAAAGCTGCGTCACTGCCTGCTAATACTTGATAGTTTCCAAGAGAATGAAAGGGTAAGATGTGAGTGAATCAACAGTAGTTGTAGTCATCCTACAACTTCACATGACCCAACACATCCTCTTCAAATGAGTTGGTGACTGTCATTTCATGGCACACTCATAGTTCCCTTCCATTGCAGTTACTTGCAACCTAATCCATGTCCTAATTACTCATAGTTCCCTTTCATGGCACTCATACCTTGAGGGGATTGGACTTCATGAAGTTTGCTTCAAGATTATTTCTAAAATATTTCATACAATTGTATGTCCACCCAACTTAAATCCAATACATCCTAATTTATGTTTCACCCCATGGAGGTTTCCGTCATGAAAGCTGTCCATGTCCATGCAATACACCCCTAATAGTTGGGACATGATAGTTTAAGTTGTGAATTGTATCATTCACTTTTAAACCTGATATTAATATTTTTCAATTAAATAGGTCTTCACCTGTAGAGTTTATTCAAACAAGGCAGTCACACATTATCCAAATTTATCATATCATCATGAATACAAGTGAAGAATATTCTCAATTTAGCTAATACTCTGAGGACCACTCACTATGAAAAGGACCCCCTTCTATGGTTCTATAATTAAATTTTTACTTATATATATATATATATATTTATTTATTTATTTATATGTTTCTATTGAGATATCGTAGTTGGTTAATGCATTGTTATATAACTAATAGATTCCAAGTTCGACTTAGTGTCAAAAATATTTGTATAAAATCGAAGAAATATTAAAAGTATAAGCAGCCCAATTCAAATTAGAATTTTATATGATGAGAGAAAATAAAAAGATAAATAATTTAGGAAAAACAAGGAGAGAAATATTGTCCTCTTACCTTTGGAAAGTGTCTCCTCAATACTGGAGGTTTGTTTTCTCCCACATCAATAGCCAAAACTATATATCAATCTCCCAAAACCAATTGTTAATAGAATGTTGCTATACGAGTTTGAACTTGTTTAAGATTTCAATTAAAGGTGGTTTAAGATTTTAATTCGATTAAAATATGTTAGACTATTGTTTTAGCTCTACAAATCACCAGATAATATGGATCAAAGAGTAATACAGGGTCTTCAGGTTTATTTATTTATTATCAATTTGTTTAAAAAAGATTCATCCTTATGCATTTGGGTTTCTAATTTTCCGATCATGTTTTTGGTATATTCTTAAACATTAATTAATATCAATGGGAAATGAAACGAAGGTCATAAACTACATGCGAACCGTGTGACAGAGAGGTGTGCGTTGTCCATGAGCGGGTGTGGCGGCCACCGCCGTGATGGGGTGTCATGGAAGCTTCGCCTCGCCCCTCGCCGTCAATGGGAGGGATCGGCCACCACCACGAACCTCACACGGAGGTTTTCCCACCACGTAACGCCACCGACACATGTTGCACACCAGCCATGCAGGTGGGGTTGGATGCGGACTTCTAAACGTTGACTTGTTTCAAACAATCACTTCAAATGACAATCACAAATGTTTGTCCGAATCACTTGGGACTTGCAACTCTGCCATGTAGCGTTTCGGATCATTAGCTATCCAGTCAGTAGCGTTATTACACTCTCAAACGCAAATTAATTATTATGTACGTACGTGGTTGGCTGTTCCGTGAGACAGTAGGGTTGTGTGGAATCTCGGATTTTCACGACGAAATTAATTATTATTTAGTTATCTAATCTATATATTGAGATAAGTGTACATGATTAACTACGATGATAGTAAGACATGCAGCAGGTGTTGAGCTGGAGTCAAGACCAAGATCATGTTGGGGGTTCAAGAGTTCGTCGGAAGTCTGGACGATCGTAGGAGGTTCTGCGTGTTAGGATCGAGAGCACTAAGAGGGGGGGGTGAATTAGTGCAGCGGAAATTTTACAGCGATTAAAACCGAAAGCTGCGTTCGTTCGATAGAAACTATTATGATGCAAAAGCTGATTCACAGTTTGTATCTAAGTGCAGTTTGCGTCTAAGCGCAGATTGCGTCTAAGCGCAGTTTGCGTCTAAACACAGTTTGCGTCTAAGCGCAGTTTTGCGTCTAAGCGTAGTTTGCGTCTAAACACAGTTTGCGTCTAAGCCCAGTTTTGCGTCTAAGCGCAGTTTGCGTCTAAACGCAGATTTACGTCTAAGCTCAGATTGCGTTTAAGCGCAGTTTGCGTCTGAGCGCAGTTTACGTCTAAGATTAGATTGCGTCTGAGCGCAGTGCAGTTTGCGTCTAAACGCAGTTTTACGTCTAAACACAGTTTTACGTCTAAACGTAGTTTTACGTCTAAACGCAGTTTACGTCTAACGCAGTTTTACGTCTAAACGTAGTTTTACGTCTAAACGCAGTTTACGTCTAAACGCAGTTTTACGTCTAAACGTAGTTTTACGTTCAAAAGTAGTTTACGTCTAAAACACAGTTTTACGTCTAAGCAGAATCAAGACGTAAACGTAAACTGCAAAGAAACTTGTTCGCAGAAATCAGTTTGCAATTATAAACAGAATCAAGACGTAAACGTAAACTGCAAAGAAACTCGTTCGTAGAAATCAGTTTGCAGTTATAAACAAAATCAAGACGTAAACGTAAACTACACAGAACCTTGTTCGTAAAAGCGCAGAAGACAGTTTGCAGTTGTAAATGAAATCAAGACGTAAACGTAAACTGCACAGAACCTTGTTCGTAAAAGCACAGAAGACAGTTTGCAGTTGTAAATGAAATCAAGACGTAAATGTAAACTGCACAGAATTCGTTCGTAAAAGCGCAGAGAGCAGAGGCTAAGTAGGAGGTTTGCAGTAATGATAAAGTGCTCAAAATAAACGCAAACCAGAGATTTAGAGTGGTTCGGTCAGTCTTGACCTACTCCACTTTTGGCTTCCTCCACCGATGAGGTCACCGACGTCAACTAGAAGCCTTCCTTCAATAGGCGAAGGCCAACTACCCTCTTACAGATTCACTCCTTTTGATGGGCTTAGGAGACAACCCTTACAAATGTTTTCTCTCCTCACTTTACAACTCAAACTTGAAGAACAGAAGGAGGAGGAAAACTAGCAGTTTTGAGCTCTAAGAACACTGAAAAGATCAAGATTTCGGCTTGAGTTCTTCTTCTCTCAGTGCTGAATGGGTGGGGTATTTATAGGCCCCAACCCAATTCAAATTTGGAGCTCAAAACGATTAAATCCCGGAATTCCGGGATCAGGCGGTTGCACCTCCTGACTGGAGAGGTTGCACCGCCTGGCAGAGCTCGAAGACCGAGCTCAGGCGGTGCCACCTCTCTGCCAGGGAGGTTGCACCGCCCAGTCTTGCTCGAAGACTGAGCCCCAGGCGGTGCCACCTCCTGGCTGGGGTGGTTGCACCTCCCAGTCTCGCTGGGAGACATAGCCTGGGCGGTGCTACCTCTTGGCTGGGGCGGTGCCACCTCTTTCACTATTTCAGCTCACTTGGTTTGGCTCCAAACTTGGCCCAAACCAGTCCGAACTTGGGCCTAATTGACCCCTACTTGGGTTATAGGATTAACACCTAATCCTAACCTTAATTAATGTGCTAACTATGATTTTAAAGACATTTTCTAAGCTATTACAAAGTCCGCAAGTCAAGACTTCTTCTGGCGAGCTTCCGGCAAACTTCCGGCGGTCTTCCGATGAACTCTCGGAAACCATCCTGCGGACTCCCGGCAAGCTCCTAGACTTCATGATTTGTTCTTAGCGAGTTCCAACGAGCTTCTTCGGCAAGCTCCGATCTTTCTCGGCGAGCTCCGCGAACTCCCAACGAACCTTCGGACTTCCGTCGAACTCTCGAACTCGCAATAAATCCATCGCGCTTGACTCCGATACTTTGTTTCGCTTTATGTCTTCATCGTTATCATAGTTAATCCTGCACAATTAAAACAAAACTTCGATCGAGACAATTAATCCTAAGCAATTAACCAAGTTGTCCGGCATGTCATTGGTCCCTCGACGCTTCGTCCGATTCTTCGGCGCATCGTCCTTTCCTGCAGCCTATTGCCCAATCGGCCTGTTGACTCCGCAACTCCGATATCCTTGGCACAATACCCGCTCTTCTTGGCCCGATGCCCGAGTCCACGGCCCGAAGCCTTCTGTCGATACGTCGACCGATCCACTGGCCCGACGTCCAATCTTCTGACATGTTCCTCCGGCACAACATGATGTTCCTGCTTTAATTGTCTCATCCTGATCAAAGCATCCTGCGTCACTCAAAACACAGATTAAATCATAAACATATATCAAGTAGTTTCATCATCAAAATACGAGATTCAACAATCTCCCCCTTTTTGATGATGACAACCACTTGATGACGGAGTTAAACCTAACTCCCGGAGTTTAAACAAACTCCCCCTATCAATATACCTTATTGATAGAAACTCTTAGATTCAAAAATCTAAGCAACATGTCATCATAATCGGAGTTAACCTTAACTCCCAGAGTTTAAACAAACTCCCCCTATCAATATGCCATATTGATAGAACCTTGAATTCAAACTGAATTCAAGTCATTGCAATATTCATCATGAATACTTGCAACACGTCAACATGAACATATGCATAAACTTATGCATCACATGTCATGTCATCAACATACTTTCATCAACATACTTCTCCCCCTTTGTCATCAACAAAAAGGAGAAGTATCACAATCAAGTGTTTGTGATATTGGTTCAACTCATTGCATGAAAAACATAATATCAAGTTTTATCATCATGCAGTTTTGAAGCCAAAAAATTTAGCAAATGTTATATCATGATTAGAATATTCAAGCTATCAAGTTTTAGATATTCAAGTTTTACAGTATACAAGATAGCACTTGGTATGAAAATTAGAGATGTTCAAGATAGCAAGTTCTATATCATGCAAGCTAGCAAATTAGAGATGTTCAAGAAGGCAACTCTTGCTTCTTGAAATATGCAAATTTGTCAAGTTTTGCTAGATGTGCAAATTAGCATTTTTGCCTCTTGAGATAGGCAAGATAGCACATATGCTTCTTTTGAGATAGCAACTTTTCGCTTCTCTTTAGACTACAAGCTAGCAATTTTTACGATATACAAGTTTCGCAATATACAAGCTAGCAAAAACTTCGAAAGCAAATGCAAGATAACTTTCTTATGTAGGCTCATGATTATTGCTTCCTATTGTAATGTGCAGGTTGCAAGTCTTGCTTCTTGAGATATTCAAGATAGTGATTTTCAAGAAGACAATTTTTGCTTCTTGAAATAAGCAAGTTAGCAATCAAGTTTTTGCATCTTCTTGACTTGTGCAAGCTAGCTATCTCCCCCTTTGTCATTGTCAAAAAGAAAGGAAGAATACAGTTTTGTAGTTCTTTTTTTTCTTTTACAACGATTTCAAAATCATGACAAAGGATGAATAATCAAGTTATGAATGTCAAGACAATTTTTCATCATGAATATTTTATCATTGCATTATCATAAGTTGAAGTATTACATGCATAATATCATATCATCATTCATAATTACATTAATGTTTCAATATAGCAATTTCTTCTCAAAATGTGTAACTTAGCACTCATCATGATTTATATCATATGCAATACATCACATCATAATTAGAAAGCACAAGTATTGCATGCATAATTGCAAATCATAAATGTTTCATATCATGATGGTATCAATTTTGTCAAATTATATCCTACCATGATTAATAACTCCTCATTTGTATTTCATGCATTATTTCATTTCATCTCATAAGGAATATCAAGAAAAGTTATTGGATGAGGAGATAAATATTTTATGAATACACGGAATTGTATAAAAATCATATCATAAGTGTTTCGTGTATTCATATTATCACATGAAGCATATTATCATTTTTGAGATTCATAACATGAATAACGTTATTACTATTTCATCAAAATCAATTTCGAGATTCACACAATATCATGAAATCATTAATCTCGATAAGATGCGAAAAGCATTTTCTTTTTAAGTGATTCTTTTAACGCATCATAAAAAAAAACTCATTCATAATTCAAGTGATTTACAAGATATCATAAATGAATTTATCACTTGTATTTCATCAAAATCGAGAACTCTAGAGATAGAAAATGATTGAAGCATTTAACATGATTGATGCATGATTCATATTTAAAGTGTATCTTATGTCGTAAATATGAATCAAGCATTTGTCAAATCTGAAATCATCCTCAAAATTACATTCAATAAATTCATGTATGACAAACATAGATTTATTGAAAAATCAATAAGATAGAGGATTACATTTCAAGTGTTCATCAATTGTAGCATTTCATCATATAGTAAGATATCAATGCGTAAAACTGTGAAGCAAGATTTTGTTTGATATCTTGATACAGGGCATGATGTACACATTTCGAATATTTTGGCAAGTGTAGCATTGCATCACATGGTAAGATATCAGCTCGTATGATGCAAATTTTTGTTTGATATCTTGATACAGGGCATATAGCAATGATAGCAATCATATATTTCTTGGTGATGCAAGCATGGGATAATCATAGCATAGTGTTTATAGCATCAATTCATATATTTCTCCCCTTTTTTAAGTGTTTCATCTTAAGTGATCGATTTCATGTTAGCATGCCTTTTCATTTATGTCAAATGAAAACATGCATCAACGTTTAGGATCGTAAAATGAATTTCATCATAAAACCATCAATCACAAAAATCATCATGTATATCTCATGCATGAAATTGTCAATTGAAATATTTAATTTCATCATTATGCATTTCTTCAAATCAAACATGATCTTTAATCAAAATCGAGAAATAACAATGAAAATCAACGTAATGCACATTATTACTTCTTAACCATGATTTCATATTTTCAATCAAGATCATTTTATTTGTTTTTCATAAAATATGCAATATTATCATTTTCGAAATTACTTAGTATGATCATAATAATTTTTTAACATGTAATTTTTAAGAAAATTAGTTCTAAACTAAAAGAGAAAAATATATCATGAAAGCATCAAGTAATTTCAAAATAAATTAGGGGGATTTCGATTACCTCATCATTGTGGGCTGTTAAGGCGTAGTTTGCCGCCTTGCTTTTGTTGACTTTCTCTTCTTCGGAGGAGCTCGATTCATCCCAATTTTTGTTCTTCTTCTTGCGTTTAAAGCAAGTAGTTTGATTCTTTTTGCTTTTTAATTTTCGTTTCATTTGTAGTTTAAGTTCACCATCACTTGAGCTTATGCTCGAGTGGTCTTCAAATGTTCTATGTCCCAAATCCTTCCTGTTCTTTGGAAGGTTGTTTTGTTCATCATTATCCTCATCACTTGAGTCACCGCTCAAGTGGCATTCATTTGTCCAGAGTTCCAAATCCTTCCTGTTCTTTGGAAGGTGGTTCTCAAGTTCTTCACGTGCATTGCACGTCATTTCATATGTGATCAATGAACCAATTAGTTCTTCAAGTGGAAATTGGTTCAGGTTTTTTGATTCTTGAATAGCAGTTACTTTTGAATCCCAAGTTTTAGAAAGTGAGCGCAAAACTTTGTTAACGAGTTCAAAATTCGAAAAGCTTTTACCAAGTGATTTTAAACCATTGACGACATCCGTAAAACGGGTGTACATGTCAACAACGGTTTCGCTTGGTTTCATATGAAAAAGCTCGAAATCATGCAGTAAAATATTAACTTTCGAGTCTTTGACTCTACTAGTTCCCTCGTGCGTGATTTCAAGAGCACGCCAAATATCGAAAGCCGTTTCGCACAAAGAAACCCGATTGAACTCATTTTTGTCCAAAGCGCAAAATAAGGCATTCATAGCCTTTGCGTTTAAAGAAAAATACTTCTTCTCCAAATCCGACCATTCGTTCATCGGTTTGGAGGGAAGTTGAAAACCGTTTTCAACAATATTCCATAAATCCAGATTCAGAGAAATCAAGAAAACTCTCATTCGAGTTTTCCAATAAGTGTAGTCCAATCCGTTAAAGAACGGTGGACGAATAACCGATAAGCCCTCTTGAAGAGCCATTTCTCTCGGGTGTAAATCCGAAATGAGAAATACCCCGCTCTGATACCAATTGTTAGGATCGAGAGCACTAAGAGGGGGGGGTGAATTAGTGCAGCGGAAATTTTACAGCGATTAAAACCGAAAGCTGCGTTCGTTCGATAGAAACTATTATGATGCAAAAGCTGATTCACAGTTTGTATCTAAGTGCAGTTTGCGTCTAAGCGCAGATTGCGTCTAAGCGCAGATTGCGTCTAAGCGCAGTTTGCGTCTAAACACAGTTTGCGTCTAAGCGCAGTTTTGCGTCTAAGCGCAGTTTGCGTCTAAACACAGTTTGCGTCTAAGCGCAGTTTTGCGTCTAAGCGCAGATTGCGTCTAAACGCAGATTTACGTCTAAGCTCAGATTGCGTTTAAGCGCAGTTTGCGTCTGAGCGCAGTTTACGTCTAAGATCAGATTGCGTCTGAGCGCAGTGCAGTTTGCGTCTAAACGCAGTTTTACGTCTAAACACAGTTTTACGTCTAAACGTAGTTTTACGTCTAAACGCAGTTTACGTCTAAACGCAGTTTTACGTCTAAACGTAGTTTTACGTCTAAACGCAGTTTACGTCTAAACGCAGTTTTACGTCTAAACGTAGTTTTACGTTCAAAAGTAGTTTACGTCTAAAACACAGTTTTACGTCTAAGCAGAATCAAGACGTAAACGTAAACTGCAAAGAAACTTGTTCGCAGAAATCAGTTTGCAGTTATAAACAGAATCAAGACGTAAACGTAAACTGCAAAGAAACTCGTTCGCAGAAATCAGTTTGCAGTTATAAACAAAATCAAGACGTAAACGTAAACTACACAGAACCTTGTTCGTAAAAGCGCAGAAGACAGTTTGCAGTTGTAAATGAAATCAAGACGTAAACGTAAACTGCACAGAACCTTGTTCGTAAAAGCGCAGAAGACAGTTTGCAGTTGTAAATGAAATCAAGACGTAAACGTAAACTGCACAGAATTCGTTCGTAAAAGCGCAGAGAGCAGAGGCTAAGTAGGAGGTTTGCAGTAATGATAAAGTGCTCAAAATAAACGCAAACCAGAGATTTAGAGTGGTTCGGTCAGTCTTGACCTACTCCACTTTTGGCTTCCTCCACCGATGAGGTCACCGACGTCAACTAGAAGCCTTCCTTCAATAGGCGAAGGCCAACTACCCTCTTACAGATTCACTCCTTTTGATGGGCTTAGGAGACAACCCTTACAAATGTTTTCTCTCCTCACTTTACAACTCAAACTTGAAGAACAGAAGGAGGAGGAAAACTAGCAGTTTTGAGCTCTAAGAACCACTGAAAAGATCAAGATTTCAGCTTGAGTTCTTCTTCTCTCAGTGCTGAATGGGTGGGGTATTTATAGGCCCCAACCCAATTCAAATTTGGAGCTCAAAACGATCAAATCCCGGAATTCCGGGATCAGGCGGTTGCACCTCCTGACTGGAGAGGTTGCACCGCCTGGCAGAGCTCGAAGACCGAGCTCAGGCGGTGCCACCTCTCTGCCAGGGAGGTTGCACCGCCCAGTCTTGCTCGAAGACTGAGCCCCAGGCGGTGCCACCTCCTGGCTGGGGCGGTTGCACCTCCCAGTCTCGCTGGGAGACATAGCTTGGGCGGTGCTACCTCTTGGCTGGGGCGGTGCCACCTCTTTCACTATTTCAGCTCACTTGGTTTGGCTCCAAACTTGGCCCAAACCAGTCCGAACTTGGGCCTAATTGACCCCTACTTGGGTTATAGGATTAACACCTAATCCTAACCCTAATTAATGTGCTAACTATGATTTTAAAGACATTTTCTAAGCTATTACAAAGTCCGCAAGTCAAGACTTCTTCTGGCGAGCTTCCGGCAAACTTCCGGCGGTCTTCCGATGAACTCTCGGAAACCATTCTGCGGACTCCCGGCAAGCTCCTAGACTTCATGATTTGTTCTTAGCGAGTTCCAACGAGCTTCTTCGGCAAGCTCCGATCTTTCTCGGCGAGCTCCGCGAACTCCCAACGAACCTTCGGACTTCCGTCGAACTCTCGAACTCGCAACAAATCCATCGCGCTTGACTCCGATACTTTGTTTCGCTTTATGTCTTCATCGTTATCATAGTTAATCCTGCACAATTAAAACAAAACTTCGATCGAGACAATTAATCCTAAGCAATTAACCAAGTTGTCCGACATGTCATTGGTCCCTCGACGCTTCGTCCGATTCTTCGGCGCATCGTCCTTTCCTGCAGCCTATTGCCCAATCGGCCTGTTGACTCCGCAACTCCGATATCCTTGGCACAATACCCGCTCTTCTTGGCCCGATGCCCGAGTCCACGGCCCGAAGCCTTCTGTCGATACGTCGACCGATCCACTGGCCCGACGTCCAATCTTCTGACATGTTCCTCCGGCACAACATGATGTTCCTGCTTTAATTGTCTCATCCTGATCAAAGCATCCTGCGTCACTCAAAACGCAGATTAAATCATAAACATATATCAAGTAGTTTCATCATCAAAATACGAGATTCAACACTGCGGAAACAATCCGAGAAGTCGAGGAGCTTGCCAAAGAAGCTCGTCGGAACTCGCCAAGAGGACCGTCGTAAGTCCAAGAGTTTGCCGGGAGTCCGCCGGAGTATCGCCGAGGATTCGTCGGATGTTCGTCGGAAGTTCGCTGGAAGCTCGCCGGAAGAAGCAATTGATGCACCGGAACACGATCTGCAGTATTAATATCTTAATTATCGTAGTTAGCAATCTGCAGTATTGATATCTTAATTATCGTAGTTAGCATGTAGATTAAGTTAGGATTGGGAGGTGATCCCATTAACTTAATCTGAAGCCAACTAGGCCCTTGGCAGACCCAAATTAGGCCGAATGGATCAGCCCATTCAGACCCAGAATTCCTAGCCAGTGGTAGCACCGCCAGAGCCGGCGGTGGCACCGCCCAAGAGACTCGGTCTCTCAGGAGTTTTGGGCGGTAGTACCGCCCTTGTCAGGTGACGATACCACCCCTGTCAAGCGGTGGTACCGCCTGAGCTCGATCTCCGAGCGATGTCAGGCGGTAGTACCGCCCAGATTGAGCGGTAGTACTTCTCAGTGACAGATGACAGACAGTAGTACCGCCCAATTATGGCGGTGGTACCGCCAAGACCCTAGAAATCTTAGAATGAACACTTTTGAGCTCCGAATTCAAATTGATTGGGGCCTATATAAACCCCATCCGTTCCTGCATGAAAGGGCACCGAAAACTTGCTTTTATTCTGAGTATTTGAGAGCTTAAAAGTATTGTAAAAGGCTAGAGTTCCTCTCCCTTTTTTATTTCTAAGTCTTGATCATTCAAGAGAGGAGTGAAAACTTATAAGGGTTGTCTCTAAGTCCGTCAAAAGGAGAAAAACTGTAAAAGAGTGGTTGACCTTCGCCCGTTGAAGGAAGGCCTCTAGTGGACATCGATGGCCTCATCGGAGGAGGAAGCTAAAAGTGGATGTACGTCAAGATTGACCAAACCACTTTAAATCTCGATTTGCATTTACATTATGCTCTTTATCTTAACTGCAAACTACCTCTATGGCTTTATATCAACTATAGTTACGTTTGTTCTCTTTATATCAACTATACTTCCGTATACGTTCAGATGAACATTTCTTACATGTGTTGGTAATTAATATTGCTACTACTACAACACTATTTTAACGATTCTAATTTATTGTAAGACCAGTTTATTATAATGTGTTTGTGAGTTCAGCAGCTGCATAAAATGGACCGAAGGAAAGATTTGGAGTGATTAAATGCCTCCAAGAAATCAACAACTCTTCCTAATTGCTTGAAGTACAACTATAAACTAATGCGGTATGGAGACTTGTTCAAGCTGTTCTTGATCAATTTCTTCTTCTTATTTATACTGGTTTTTTTGTTCTCAAAACGACTATTTGATTGAGGAGGTTCCAAATACAATCACAGTTGCATGTTGGAGAGTGTTTTTTTTTTTTTAATTATTGTTAGACTGGGGAGATTTATAATGAATGGATTTGTACACACACACACACACACACACATATATATATATATATATATATATATATATATATATATATATATATATATATATATATATATATATATATTAAAATTTTTAAAATATCATATTTTTCATTATAAATTTTAATACAATATGTATATTCCTTTTTTAAATAATATTCTCGACACATGTCATTATCATAAACATCCATGTAGAACATCTTTTGGAACTACTTTTAGTTAAATAATACGCATAAAATATCTAAAATATTGTTAATATTTTTAACATCATAATATAATTTTTAAAATAATTATATATATTATAAAATTAATAATTTACTTATCATAACTAACATAATTGCATGTAAATAAGTTTTTTAGATTCTTAGTGTTGAAAATGATCAATTATTATTAGGTTTGACTCATTTTTACATTACTTTACAATTGAATCTTCGAGGTGGTATGTTGTTTTTGAAGAATTCTTCACAACCCTAACATCACTCATAAGACTAGTGCTCTAGTTTAAGAACATACTGAGAAAATCATTTCGATACTCAAGTTAATAAGATATTTTTATATGATATAAAAAAAGAGTTTAACATATGAAATCATAAGGTCTCCTATTTACAAAGAAGGAACAAGTGAATAAAAATATTATAAATAATATTCTTTATATCGTATTCCCGATGGATAGATATGATCGATTGAATTCTATATATCGAATCTCCGATCGATTGAGAATGTTGATTATATTAAAAATGATTATATATATGTTGAACTTAAAATTTAAGAGACGAATATAAAAATCCCTTATTTGGGGGTAATATATATATATATATATATGTAATATTATAAAATAAAAACATTAGTTGCTTGCCGGAAGAGAAATGAAATGAAAGAGTAGTGGGAGGAGACCAATTGGCCTTCAATTATGCAACAGCTCATGATGGATTCTCTTAGTCATGCTATCTTGCAAGACATGTCATCGATGTCTTCCTAAATATTCTAATCTCATAACTATCTTATTAATCTTTTGACGCATTCTTAGCTTTTAAGTCAATCATATGATAATTCGGATCAGATTAATCAGCATCAAGATTATCACCGTCGGAATCCGACGGTGCCGATCCGCCCACCGACATGAGTCCGGTCACCGGACGGTGCCCATCTCTGTCGCTTTCTGTCTCCGTTCTCTTGGTTGGTTCTACAGCAGCGGCAGCAAAAAGCCCTCTTCTCTCAGCTCACAGTAACAGGACAGTAATCATTTCTTACCGTGATCGAGCATCTACTACCCGCCCCGATCATCGAGATCGGAATGTGATGATTGTCCTCTTTATCTTCTATAAATTCTTGGCTTTTGGATTCTTCTCCCTCGTCGTGCCAGCTTGCTTCCCTTCCTTCCTCTTTTCGGTGAATAATAATATATAGCAGAAATAGTCGAATTATTGGCATTATTATTGTTGTATAGTGTAGCCACAGCAGAGAGTCGAGGGGAGGGGGGGGAGAGAGGGGCTTGTCTGTTCCTGTAATCCTTGGTGCCGAGTGGGGAGAATGGCGAAGGCGAGAGGGAGAGAGACGCTGGCGATTGGGGTTCTCTTCGCCTGCATTTTGGTCGGCAATCCGGGAGGTGTCGGTGGCGCCACGGACCAGAATGACGGTGAGTGGTTTCAGATCCTCAGCAGCTTTTTCCTTTCTTTTTCTTGAAAGAAAAAGGGAGCTTCTTTTCTTCTCCTTTTCTTTTGGGTGGAATCTTTTTCGAGTCGGACTTAAGGTTAGATTTGAATGGAAAGATAGAGAGGATCGCCGCATTAACATGTTGATGCTGAATCTTGGTTCTTTTTTTATGTGGGCATTGTCTAAAAGGCGAAAATTCGTGTTCTTGATCCTTGTTCTTGCCTTCTTTGCTGGATTTTGGGATCAAAGATTTGGGTACCTTTTGGTTTATGGTGGGTGGTAAACGCTGGAACTATTTATGTAGATTTTGGTTGGATTTGAAGGAAGATCTAACCTTTGACGGAAAAAAGAGAGAAGATACGTTTCCAAACAAGGGGAGATGCCTTGATTTCTTGTTTGTGGGTTTAGGAGACAGAAGAGTGCTTCTACTTTTCAGGCGAATTTTACCCTTTGCTAGATGTTCCTGGTGTTTTGGCCTGCAACCCTGAGAAATGTAAATGAAAACCGTCCCGATTGCAACTGCATCACTCTCTTTTAAATAAAAGTTGCAATGAGCTAATTGAAATTGCCAATACTTCTGCTTCAATTTTTTTTTGCTCTTATCTTGAAAGCATTGGTTCCTACTGTATGTAATGAAGGGCATAGTCTGAGATTCACGATTTGCTAAGTTGAGTACTAAATTTTTTTGTTGTAATGTTCCATTTGCAGTTTCAACTCTCAATGTCCTGTTTACGAGCCTGAATTCACCATCTCAGCTAACCGGCTGGATTGCAAATGGTGGTGATCCCTGTGGGCAATCATGGCTGGGTGTTACATGCACTGGATCGGCCATTACAACTATGTGAGGTTTCATCAAAGTGGAATTGATGTTTGGAGATGTTGCTAATCCCTACTTTATCTGATACATGTTTCCCTTTTGGACTATATCAGCAAATTATCTGGGTTGGGACTCTCTGGAACACTAGGCTATAATTTGCAAACCATGACTTCACTGGCAGAACTGTGAGTTGGATAACTCTTCACTGTGTATATGTATTTAGAATTTGGAATTTAATTTCTTGATATTGACACAGTGACATGAGCAATAATAATATTGGAAGCGGAGGCCAGTTACCTTATAATCTTCCTCCAAACCTCCAGAGCCTGTAAGTTACCGTGAATGTGGATAGCATCAACTGTTTTCTTGGTTTCTTGTGACTATTTTATAAGGATAACATGTGCAGAAACCTTGGCGGTAACCAATTTTCTGGAAATATACCTTATTCAATCTCCCTGATGGTGACACTTAAATATCTGTAAGTGGCTTTGTAATTCCATTACTGATTATTAGATGCTTTCAAACTAAACCAATTTCTGATTGATGTAGAAATCTTGCTCATAATCAGCTACAAGGAAATCTGACCGAAATGTTTGGAGGCCTTACTAATCTCACAATAATGTAAGTACAACTTGTACTTTCTTGGCCTTGTTTTACTCATTGTTTCATAAAAAACACCTGTCCAATCATCAACCTTTCGGTTTGCCAGAATTTTTTTTTTCTGGAACACCTATTTCTGAATATTAAAGCTTGCATTTGGTGTACCATGTCACATTCTTAAATTCAGTTGCAGAGCTTGGGCTAAATTTCATGTTCTGGAAAATTATTGAAAATGGTGAATGATAATTTCTAGAAGGTTCATTGTTTTTGCCAATTTGTTCATTTCACCAGCAGATATTCCTGCTAGAAACTGATAGGCGATTGATGTTGCACTGATGTTTCCTTTGATGACATTATCCAAGTGAATATCTAAGTTAAAGATTAAGTTCTTCTTACTGCAGGGACCTGTCCTTCAATCAACTGACTGGTGATCTTCCGCAGAGCTTCAGCAACCTATCAAGTTTGACAACCTTGTATGTTGAATATATTTATTTCTAACATGTTTTCATAAAAAAGGTACTCATGTTAACATCCATTTACATTATGCAGATATTTGGAGAACAACCAATTTACTGGCCACATAGACATCCTTGCCAATCTTCCCCTACAAGATTTGTAAGTTTGTATACACAGAAATGTCCCTGTATAATAGAAATAGTTTGCATATTGTACACTTTTTACACATTCTTGCTTTTAGGAATGTGGCAAATAACCGCTTTACAGGATGGATTCCTGATCAGTTGAAAAAGATTAATAATCTTCGGTGAGTACTCATTGTTTTGTTGGCATAAATGATGACCTAATAACCATGTAAATTTCCATATAAAAGCCTCATGTACTTATCTTATATTTGTAGTACTGATGGTAACTCATGGAGCTCAACACCAGCACCTCCACCACCACCTTATAGGCCTCCTCCACCAGGTCGAAAAAGCAACCCAGGCCAACATTCTGGTGGAAGTAACAAATCATCTGGTGGCGGAAATAACTCTGGTATAGGTGCTGGGGTTATAGCGGGAATCGTCATATCTGTTTTGGTCGTAGGAGGAATACTTGCATTTTTCTTGATGAGGAGGAAATCACAAAAGCATTCAAAGGAAGAAATTTTTGAAAAAGATCCGCCTTTTGCCCCTCTTGCTTCCAATGATGCTAAAGGTAATTGGACTCGTATAAATGTATTTTCTTTGGATTATTTTATTTTATTTTATTTATTATACACATGAAGCATGTGATCTGCCAGCCTCTCTTCAATCAACTGCTGCCTTTAATTTGCATTTCCCACTTGAGGGCATGAGATCTGCTGTCCCATGCCATCCACTTCATCATTGGCATCCATTTCTTGCTTCAGTTTAGCTGCATCAACCAACTAAGAGAGAATTTTTGGCAGATCTCATGCAACCACTTGCAACAAGGGATGTGAGGGAGCATTTTTTTTTTTTTCAAATGTTGAACAAAGGACATTTTGGATTAATTTCTGACTCTATAATACCAATATGTTGCACAGATCGAAGTATTCCTATGTGTAATGTTGTATCATGACTTGGGATTGGACCAAATAGTTGCCTACTTATTCTGAGTGAATGTATCTTCACGCACTTTTAACGAAGTATTAACATGTACAAACTTATTAACTTCTCTGAACATACAAGGCCCGAAAGTTCTTTAGCTGAATGACCACTCAGCTGGGCCTTATAATTTATTAGAGACCTGTAACAGATATTTATCTGATGTATTTTTTTAATTTCATTTTTTAGATTTATGTTTTAATGACTAAAAACTCTACTTTTGAACAAGAATAATAATTTTAAAGCTATATAGCTTCGGTTTTTTTCCTTTTATTTGAGGTGTAATGTTTATGGTTTGTTGCATGCCATTCTTGATTAGTCATGTTTGTAGTGCTTTAACTTTTTTGTTGATGAAATTAAAACTCATCTATTGTTAGGCTACACCAATTGATTTAGATGGTTGATTTCTAGTTGTGTAAAGTTCTATTGCATAAGTTAGCCACTGATATAAAGCATCGGATTCCCTTTACATGTTGGTTAAATCTATAGAAAGCATTTGATAACACACATTTGGAACCTGTCAATGTTATATAACATTATAACCTCCAAAAGATAAATTGCCAACTAGATCTTTCTTTTTCACTTCATCGGAGCACGTTCTTTTTCAAAGTTCATCAATCCTTTTAATAGCTGGTAAAAAGCAAAGGCTGCTAAGTACAAGTAACGAGGTAGCCACTTTTCTTTTCACATAAACTCCTAACATGCATATAACTCAGGTAACTATCATGAGGTCGCCTGATCTGGAAGCATGATGAAATCATTCATAAATGCCTTTCATCCCATTTGACTTACTAAAGAAGGTAGAATTGAAATATAAAGGTGCAGAGGCACCAATACTCCAAGAACTTTATGTGATGGCATTGGGCACCATTTATTTAGGCCCTATGCAATTAAGGCTGCTGACCTGGTACAAGCGACCATTCATCAGGACTATTTGCTTGTCTCACTGTATCAGAAACTGGCTGGTTTTTTGGGAGAAATGTTGACTTAAGAGGTTCCCTATTAGAATTACTTGTATTGGCAAAATGTGCAGTTTGAAAGAACATCAATGCATTTTGGTTAAACGTTTGATGAAAGCTTTTCTTACTTGTTGTCTATTAGGATTCATATCAAGACTTTTGGACCATAAAATTTGATGAGTTGGACAAGTGTTGTAAACATGTTGTAGGTTAAATTCTTAAATAGATAACTCATGACAAATATCTAATCATAGTAGACTCAGTGACATTCAAAACATCATAAGCTGATTTCAGTCTTTGGCTTTTCATTTGTGCCTGTTGGTCTTTAGTTTTAGATTTGTACCAGACAAATTTTAAGATACTTTCCATGTGAAATGAACATTAGCTATTCTTTTCACTGTTATTAGGTAATTAGATTTCTGGTTCATACTATGTATTATTTTTTTGCTTATTGTTGAACAATCTTTTATAGAGATGAAGACAATCCAGGCATCCTCTACATCTCATACAGCAATATTGCCACCACCTGCTCCTATAAGCCTTAAACCTCCACCTATCGAGAGGCATAAATCATTTGACGAAGATGATTTCTCAAACAAGCCTATTGTGAAGAAGGCTAACACAACACCAATAAAGGCAGCTGTTTATTCAGTAGCAGATTTGCAGATTGCCACAGATAGCTTCAGCATAGATAATCTTGTAGGTGAAGGCTCTTTTGGTCGTGTTTACAAGGCACAATTTAGTGATGGAAAGGTAATATTTACTTCAAATGAGAGTGTTTCTATCCTTACATTGATCTTGATTCATTTTTATCTTTTCTTTCTCAACTAAGCATCTCTGTTATTTAGGTTTGAATAGCATATTTCATGTGAGGTGTCTGTTTCTCTTGGAAAAGGAGACTAACTTGGGAGATGAAACATTGGAGATATTTTATCATTAAAAATGAATCATATTAATGGGGAGTATTTGTTGTCACTAGAAGCAGCATCAAGTTCTGCAGGATGGCTGCAAAACTGATGGAACAACCATGCCAACTATATTGACAAATCAAAACCAAGTAGCATAAATTTCAAAAATAATTTTCTAAAAACACAAACAACCAACTATTTCTTTCACTTTCTAGCAGGTTCATCATCAATAATAAATAGAGATGGCATGTCTAATAATAGCTCATGAATTTTCATATTAGTAAGTTAATGCACTTCTATAACGACAGTAGAGCTCATGAATCATCATGCACAAGAAAGCACTTTAATTTTTCTACTGCAGTAGTAGTGGTTGTCATGTTCTTGTAAAATACTCGCTTACCTAGTTACAAGCTTCTATTGAGTTTCCATAGTAATATCCTTTCTTTTTTTCAATATGTTCATGAGACAAATTTTCTCGACGATGTAACTGAAAATTAGTTCTTGGAGATATTACTGCCCCTTATGTCCATAAATAAACATGTACTTCACAACACTCTCTTCATTAATGTTTTCTGCTCTTTGAAATTCTGTATAATAGTAGCTTCTTTCAGGAATTTAGGAACTGAAGATAAATACTATTTGTCTGTAGATTATGGCTGTGAAGAAGATAAATTCTTCAGCTCTGCCCAATCAATTACCAGATTGCTTCATTGAACTGGTTTCAAATATCTCACGTCTGCATCACCCAAATTTGTGTGAACTGGTAGGTTATTGTTCTGAACATGGGCAGCATCTACTGGTATATGAATTTTACAAGAATGGCTCGCTGCATGATCTGCTTCACCTCTCAGATGAATACAGCAAGTCATTGAGCTGGAATGCTCGTGTCAAAATAGCCCTTGGCACAGCACGAGCATTAGAGTAAGTGAAAATATGTTCTTCTTTTTTTGTCTTTTTGTTAAACCTGATTTTTTTTGTTTCTGTGGTTGACAAAATCATATATGCCATTTGATCAAGAAATTACTTCTAATCTTGCTTCAGGCTGGCTAGAAATATTCTCTGAGAATTTTCTTGTGTTGACACAGATGTCTTCCATCAACAAAATCAATGATCTCATTTCTCATCATTAGACTTAGAGAATCATTATTCTGACTCACAATCTTTACAGTATTGCATTTGTCTCTTGTATGGTGTTTTTGGCCTTCCTGAACTATTCAAGTACATGTTTGGACCATCTTCTCCGTGCAAATTTTTTAGGACTTAACATTGCCTTACATGATCAACCCATGAATCTTGTTCAAAGCTAGTAATGTCTTGTGGAGAAATTCAGCCATAAAATTGGACAAGTTTGCTGGTTCTACAGAAACTGTCTTATTGCAGAAGATTTCAATGGCTATGACAAACTTAATGGTTGACAGTCATTTTTTCATCTTAAAGAATGTCAAATTTCTCACAACCAGATAATAGTTTAATTGAGTACTCAGATTGAAGTATGTTATGTTAAGTTGAGGATTTGAATTGGTAGCATTAGTTATACATTTCTGCTGCTCTCTCGTACCCATTAGCAGTATTATGTTAAACGTCTTATCCTTTTTGCAACGAGGTTCTTCTATCTCACCTTTTTTTTTAAACCAACGAATAAACTATTTCTTTCAAGCAAAGTTTGAAATATCGTACCGTACCGACGTTTCGATAGTCGCTTGGTATGGTACAATACTGTATATCGAGCGGTATACCATTTGGTATACCGCTCGGTATATATATATATATATATATATATATATATATATATATATATATATATACCGTCCGGTAATGGGTGGTCCGTGTACCAGTCAACTGACAGACCGGTACATACCGCTCAGTACGGGCGGTATTATTCGAAACTGTATACCTTGCTTTCAAGTATAACAGGCATGAATGACCGACTTGATACACAAACTTGAGGTTGGGTGATTGAGTCCTAAATGCCTTGATACACAAACTTGTCAGTGACCTTTCACATCATATATGAAAATTGTCATAGTTACCAAAACCCCATTTAGGTATCAAATGATATGATTCCTAGTGAACAAATATATTATTTGCAATAAACCGAATAGTAATGTATTATGCAAAAACTCATGAATATTACAAACTATATATACTAATTCATGAATATTATCTACGAGTTGTAAAAGATGTATTGGTATTTCATATAGTTGAGGTATCTGTTCCCCTTTTTACTTCAAATCAATCATGTTGTTAAATGTTACTTGCAGGTATCTGCATGAAGTTTGCTCACCGTCTCTTGTCCACAAGAATTTTAAGTCATCCAATATATTGTTAGACATGGAGCTCAACCCACACCTTTCAGATTGTGGGTTCGAGAGCCTTGTTCCTGATGCAGAATTTCAGGTAAAGCTCTATGTCATATATGTCTACTTTGAATTAGTTTTTCTACAAGGTTTTAGCAGTAAATATATGTCGTTGATAATAACATTATATCTTTAGAATTATCTGCATTTTACCAGAGAAACATTTAGCAATTTCCTGAGGAAAAATCAGTTTCTTGTATTCTATGGTCACTTAAGCTAATCTCTGTTATTTGCCATTGTTATTTCATTCACAATATCAATTAAACAAAACTGTATACTATGTGACATTTAAGTCCTGCTTTATAGGAGGATGTGAATGAAGTGAAAGAATATGGAAAAGGAGGGGAGAAATTCAGTATATTAAGCAAGTTACTTAAGAATGAAGATGAATAACTGATGGATACTGATCCTTTTGACTTCTCAAGTTTCAGAGGTATGTCAGAAAGTTAGTTTCCCTCTGACAGTGGGGATTCAGAGAATCGTATAGCATGTAACTGGCTAACTTGCAGGAACAGATACTAAGCTTAAAATTGTGGCAGCATGTGTTGGTGCTGTATTGGATATGATTAATGGAGAGACTGACTAAGCTGTTGATGACATAGGATCCATTGGTTAAGAAGCTTAATTGCAGCACTAGCCATATAGGTTTAAGTTCAGGTGGATAACTTGGGTGTTAAAAGAAGAATGTGAGGCTAACAGCTATATGGACTTATTATATCTGACTGATGGAAGAAAGCATAGATCACAGATATGAGATGATAGTTGTGATGTTATTTTATGCATATGATTAGGGAGCTAGAGTTTGAAAGCTGTGTAGATGATGTCAAACAAGGGCTGAACCTGTTGTCCATTTAATAGGTCCGGTCTTATGGTATGTTATAGCCATGAGTAAGTGCTGATGAAGTTTTTTGTTTCTCATCTTTTTGCCTCATTCCTGTTCTTCTGGTGACAAGTGTGGTGGGGTCACTGTTCAGATTGAGGATTTCATAAGATCAGTCTTTAGAAGTGAACTTTAAGTAGTTGTAACAACAGTTTGAGATCCATGGCTGAGAAATATTTAACCTTGCCATAAGTCAAACAGCTCAACAAAGTGGATTAGTAGCTAACATTATTTTCTCTAAGATAAACATAGACCAATGCAGGGATCAGCCTAGACAAATTGTACTGAAATTCTAGACCCAAGATTTAATAGGAAAAGATATCAAGAGCTGCTAATGGCTGTGGCTCAATCCATGAAGCACAGTTCAACATGCTTGCATAAGTGTGTAAGACACCGACCCTGACCAGACACCTCTTGACATGTGCCCAACAGTTCAAAGAGATATTAGGATTATATATGTTTGCTTAAATCATGGATCTAAGGCCTTAGTACATGTTGATATTGACAATATATATGTATTTGGACTTTAGGCTTACTCCTTAATTTTGTATTATATATATCTGTTTATGTACATCTGTATGTGTGTCAAATACTTTTGTGAATGGTGCTTCTTATATGAATGGTTGTTATACTTCATTTTAGTTTTATATAAAAACTGCATCCCTGTGCATATCTACACATCATGACCATTGATTGTCTACGCTATACAAATCATAATATTATTATAGCCTATGAATTATGAAATATATATGTATCAATCGCCTCATAAGACTGTCAATGCGGTGCCCTGTCCTTTTGTTACATCTGCCATATCAGCATCTATATTGTGTTGTGTCCATGTCCTGTGTCCATATGCATGTTTAATACAGCTCAAGTGATGGATTCACCTCCTCTAGATGATAATTTTCTAGTTGTTTTGTAGGCGGTAGTACTGATATTTACATAGGATTCTTGCTAGAAGCAGTTATTTTTATCAACATGCTTGGATTAGTCTTTGCCATATAAATTTCCTTAAGATAATTAATTTTCCTTAATTTTTCTCTGAAGGCATCTGAACAGAATATGGCATCTGGATATAGTCCTCCTGAAGTTGCCATGTCTGGCCAGTATACTTTGAAGAGTGATGTCTACAACTTTGGTGTTGTCATGCTAGAACTTTTGACTGGGCGGAAGCCTTTCGACAGGTAACTCTATATTTGCTATAACTTGATTCACAAACAGAATCCAAGCACCAAATTTCTGTGATTCCAAACTTAACCTTGCTCTGCCTTTCAGAGTCAATTGAAAGGCATCTTGCCAGTCTACTTATTCGCATTCAATATACACATTCCTATAAGGATTTTCTTTTCATGCCTTGGGTGATATATTATCCATGTGGCGCAGCTGAAATCAGTTGGTTTTGTTGTTTGATGCTGATGCTGATGCTCTGGTTTGTCGTCGCAAAACTCCTTACAGCTCGAGACCAAGATCTGAGCAGTCATTGGTTCGATGGGCTACACCTCAGCTCCATGACATCGATGCACTAGACAGGATGATCGATCCTGACCTCAAGGGGCTATACCCTGCAAAATCGCTTTCTCGATTCGCTGATGTGATAGCTCTCTGCGTACAGGTAAAACCATGCATCACATACAATACTTTGTTTGATTCATTTTGCCTAGGCAAAACTTGACATATCTGGCATTGTGTACCAAAGCTGCAGTGTAGCTGTTTGCACTCATCTGGATTATGTTTGAACTTTAATTGAGTTCGTTGGATTTTGTTTCTGTTGGCAGCCCGAGCCTGAGTTCCGACCACCCATGTCAGAAGTTGTGCAAGCGCTAGTTCGCCTGGTTCAGAGGGCCAACATGAGCAGCAAGCGAACCGTAGGTGGAGAAGGACCAGAGACTCGGCGAGCCGATGAATCGGATGACTATACTTTCTAGTTGCATGAGATATATCCAGCTTGGTTTTGCAAAATCTTTTGCATGTTTATATACTTATTTCTCAGATATTGTTACACGTTACCTCTGTCTTTGGTTTCGTTGCTATGAAACATATTTTCGACTACAATCCTTACACTGCAATGAAATAAGCCTCTGTATCGCAGACTGAATCATTGTCCTGTCGCATCAGCCATCGGCGAATTCCGCCATGGACAAGGGAGAGTCTAGGGGTGCTTCAATTGGGCATTGGTACTGTTTCCAGGGTTTTAGGAGGAGAGAGGGAGGGTCTGATGGCGGTGGGCTGGCGAATGGGCCTTCAATGCTACCCCCGTCAAACTACTTTATTAAGTTGTTTAATTGAGTTTTAAATCGGCTTATAATAAGTTCTAATTCGGCCCAACTCATACATCCTTTGTAGTGATTACAGCTTATTTTATGATTTTTTTTTAATATGACTAGTCCCCTTTTCTAAAGTTAGGAAATAAGTTTTTCTTTGACTAAGAGAAGTATTTTTATTTAATATTTTTTTAATTATATATATTTGTTTTATTATATATATACTTAATTACTTAAGTCCTTATGATTTATTCGTATCTAAAATAATTTTTATATTTTAAAAAATATAACATGTAGGCTTCTATTTTGAAATCTGAGTTAATAAATATTAAAATCTACTTATCATTAATATAATTTATTTTTTTTAAAGAAAATCACTTCCTCAATAAGATGAACCATAATCTTTTTTAAACTTAAATTATACATATCATTATATTAATAATTTATTATAAATCAACATATCACATAAATAAACTATAACAGAAATAACTTATGTACTATGTTTTTAAAAATATAAAAATTATTTTAGATAAATAAATCATACAGATTTAAATGATGCATGATAAAAATCACATAGACTAAAATAAATTTGAACTCTTTTATAAACTTAAATTATACGTATTATTATATTAATAATTTATTATAAATCAATATATCACGTTAATAAACTATTAATGTTTGTTAACTGTTGAGAGAAACTTATATGTTATATTTTTTAAAATATAAAAATTATTTTAAATACGAGTAAACTATAAAAGATCCATTACCAAAATCAGATAAGCTAAAATAAATCTTAAACATGATATATATATATATACATATATATATATATATACATATATATACATATATATATATATATATATATATATATATATATATATATATATATAACACGGAAAGATTGAATAACAATGCAACTACTTTTAAGAAACGTTCATTTCCGTGCTTTAATCACACATTTTGGCAGGCCATCCTCGAGACCACTCCGATTCTTCCATCACGAGAGAAGATCAACAATGTGAAGAAAACAAAGATTATATAACAGCCGTGTGTCTTTTTCTTTTTAAGGGTGAAAACCTGTGATACAATAAACTGTCGTATAAAGGGTACAGATCAGTCCCCACATCCTTGAACAGCTAGCAGAGCATCCATTCTGCAAATACTAATCATGTTCCGCTCTAGCTTTGCCAAAATTCGAGATGAACTATTCCGGGGGATCAATCAATCACCTGACAAAAAAAAAAAAAACCCAAATTTACCATTTGCCTTTAAGTATTTTTGAAAAAAAAAATTAGGAAGAAATCTTTATTATATTAAACAACATATAAGACGCTACATATAGCAATTGTGCTAGGTTCCACATCGTACATTAGGCATAGTTTGTAGACAGAATAAAAGAAGCATTGCTAACAATTACAGCCTACCACAATATTTTTGAATGTAAATAAGAATGCTAAAAAAGCTGCCAAGGGAACAATGGCTTTGTCGTCAAAATAAGCTGCAGAAAGTACACGAGGAACAATGTGTGATAGGTTACTCCTTTTGACCTCAACTCAACATGAGAGTTTCTAGTGTTTCTCTGATGCAATGTTTTTAAAGCTCGTTCACATTGATCATGGACATTGTACCCTATTGCCTTGACTGTGTTCCTTGAGAGTACATGATTTATACAAGACCTTATACTGAAGATGCAATCCATTACAGGGACAACTGTGTTGATTAGTGGGGCAAAAAATTGGTTCTTATATATATATATATATATGTATATATCTCTTTGAACTGAAAAAAAGGTTTCCAATACTTACTTGCTACAGGATCTATATGTACAAAGAAACTTGCAGCAACTACGAGGTAGCACAAAATAAGCATTAGTCCCTTGAAATAATTTGCAGTACCTTCCTGAAAGAAATATCAGACAACAAGTAAAACATAGTATATTGCTTATCTAAAATTTATATTTATAATCTGCAGTTTAGATTAAACAGAGCAGATGAATCTTATGAAACTTGGAAAAATTCTCAAGCAGGTCAGAAGCTTATAAAATTTCCAGAGCAAATGAACCAAATTGTAAAGTTACTACAAACAATACCGAAAAAATAAAGACAACATAATTCTAAAAGTTTCATAAAAACATTTATGTACCAGAACATATCACAAAGTCTATTTTTCTCTAGATACAAACTTTCATAAGTATTGAGATATATGCTTCTTTCAAAGTTGATTATGATAATTTCTTGAAGCACCTCACAAAAGTACTAGATAATAACAGAACAATTAAAGCAGCTCTACCATTCAACAATTCCACCAATGCAAAAATATATATATCACATCAAAGTTAAAATTAGATGCTTAAGTGATCACTAAGGACTTATCATCAACCAAATAAAACTTCAACCACCGGATGCCATCAAGCTTGATCCAAAGTTACAGATATCAAAATAATTATACTGATATCTATTTATCAGTTTCTCCATTTTTAAGAATATCAGATGATTTATCAGTTTTTATCTATTTATATGTTTTAAAAAGAAGAAATATATACTAGCAATTATTTCACTCTCTAAATATATAGAGATTAAGTTTTCTTAATGTCAGCAATTATTTCAAACATAAAAACATACCTTTATCATAACTATATATCGTATTTGAATCTGTTTCTAGCAGCCAAGACATGTAAAACTTACACTTTACAATATGCAATTCTTCCAATCTAAAGTTAGGAACTAAAAACAGCCAAACAATTTTATTTGAATCTGTCTCATGGTGCTTGGTCTTATGCATAAGGATTACAAAATCATATAGAACAAGATGAGATTTTATAATTATGTCTTTCAACCTTTCACTTAGCAATCTCTATTCTCATTTAGAATAAACATAAAGTTATCCAGAAAATAGGGTACAAAATTAGTATATTTGCAATAACAATATAGATAATCATAACCAGAAAAGAAAATTATATATATATATATATATAAGGATTGTAATTTTAGCCCGTACCGGTATGGTATGTTGTGGCATATTGACAGTACACCCAAAATCATCAAAAAAAACCTCTAAAAATACCTAAAAAATAAAAAAAAAAATTAGATAAGGATTTTTAAGTTAGAAATAAATATAAATTTAATATAAATTTAGTAAAAATAATATAAATTGATCGAATATCAATCAAATTTTGATTAAATCATCATTAAAACCACTAATTATAATATTAAAAAACTTAATTAAAACCTAATATACATAAACATATGATCCAATCCTTAATATGAATGAAAAATAAAGATTTCACTTATTAAATGTCTATTTTTGAAAAAAAAAATCAATATTAAACACACTAATCACAACATTAAAGACCTTAATTACACCCTAATTAATAATATTTTATCATCAAAATATACCGAACAATATATTAGACATTAAGTCATACACCACATATAATAGGCTTAATCATCTCATAAATCGATAAAAATCTAGAAAGAGAATACACACCGTTTTATTAGAGTGTTCTTCCTATTAATCCTCTCAAATTAGCCTCCTAAATTTAATCCAATCCACAAATTATAGCTTTGTTGAGTTTTAGGAGAGTGAAAATGTAAGAATCAAAGTGAGAAATGAATGAAAAAGAGTTTGAGAGAGTTTAAAAGATTAAGTGAAATGAGTTGAAAGAGGGGGGAGGAAAGGGTTTAAAAACCTTTTTCTAAAACTCAAACGATTAAATTGACCGTTTGAAATAGGGCAATTTTAGCCCTTGATCGGCGACAGTCAAAATCCGATCGTTACCGGTAACCGGTAACGATCAGATTTCAACCGTTACCGCTCGGTAGAGGACGACCGCATACCGGACGGTATGCATCGGTATAACAAACCATATATATATATATATATATATATATATATATATATGTACATATATATATATATATATTCTGTTTGTACCCTGGTTTGAATTAGTGGCTGATGCAGTTTTACAAATATCCCCATCTAGAGTCCTCTTACAACTCCCGTCTAGATAGAGTCCTCTTAATTATACCACTTCGGTTGAAGCTGCCTGCCTTTTCTTATAATGGTTTCACTAACACTTAGAGTTAGTGTTTATAATATATAGTAATAATTCACACCCTCGATCATTATAGCAATCCTTAGCCCAAGTCACTAGCATATGAGAAAATTGATAGCCTTACCAATTGCAGTGGATACACTGCTATATATATGTTCAAGCTATCACTCTGTGCATGAATCTTTTCTGTCGTTAAAAGTTAAAAATTGCTTCCATGATAGTACCATATGAACCTTAAATACTTTTTGTAATATCATTCATGACCTGCCCCGTCTGATTTTAGTAACCTACCTGTAGTATCATCTGGTATCATTGAAAAAATAATACAAAAATAAATAAGAATGATAATGTACTTATATCAAGCAATATTTTTCAATACTGAAACTTAGTCGGACTAATAAATACTGATCCTTACCAACCAGTAAGATTGAAATTTGACACCTTGATTGGAAATTGATTGTAGCAAAATAACAGTAGAATGATGGTCTTTCATGGTTTTCAAATAGTGAGATAATAAGTAAAAATCTCAAAACAAATAATCATGCTGGCCAAGTAGAAAATTGGTCTAGACACCATATTAGCCCTAACAAAAAATGGAAAAAGGATCACATTGAAGTAATAACCATTTCTGGCATAATGCAACATAAATGATATAGCCAAGTAGTTATAATCAAATTATTATAAAGCTATCAAGTGGTAAAACTATTTCGGAGAGACCTGCAACATAAATGCTACAACCAGTACTGTTATAAAGAGAGTGGCTGTTTCAAATAGTTGGAAGTTCAAGTCCATTTGCCTCCCCATAATCCAACCAACAACCACACAGAAAGGAATCTGCAAATACCAACAAGAATCAGTTTATGTACATGATATCAATTTTCTATTATTAACACATGCAAATCTCAGAATCATCAGAAAGGATGAATGAGACCCGTATTATGGTTATAATGTTGCAATATAAGATATAATCAGCTCACACAATAGCTAGAATTGGCCAGAAAATTGGAATGCACTGCTCTGGCCTAAAAAGATAAAAAAGCAAGCACTAAACATTTCTGTGGATAAAAGGGGTTAAAAAATTGTAGGCTATTCATAAAAGCATGGATTGCAAAACCAAACGATTCGGTATGGTTTGACCTGTTTTTACTGGCCACAGTGCTGACCAATGCACTGAGCAGCCTAAATTAGATGATCTGGTATGATTCACCACATATATACATATATATACATATATACATATATACATATATACATATATATACATATATATATATATA
Source organism: Musa acuminata AAA Group (assembly GCF_036884655.1). Taxonomy (NCBI): domain Eukaryota; kingdom Viridiplantae; phylum Streptophyta; class Magnoliopsida; order Zingiberales; family Musaceae; genus Musa; species Musa acuminata. The sequence goes on from NC_088359.1 coordinate 21,323,749, forward strand.
TATAGAAGGCATGCACCCAATGCAGCTCAAGAGGATTCATGAGTTGTCTCCACCCGTTGTCACTACTTGACGTCTGTCGCAGACTTAGCTGGTTTGGCAAAGAGGGAGGGCCCTTGCCCTATGAGGGTAGGTCAACTATGCTTAAGGCTTCCCTAACCCGTTGTGGTCAGGTTGGGGTCAAGGAAGAACCAGGCCTGGTCTACCGCGACAACATTCGGTTCGTGGCCAGTTTATCCTCTCTCCTGAGGTGTTCAGTGTCCTCTTGAAGTGAACATTGTGCCACCTGGATAGGCTGTTATTCCACCTCCATGTACAGTTGCACCACATAACTGCCCTTAGAGGGCAATTATGCCACCTCAGACACCACATCAGCAGGTAGTTGCATCATCGAGGCATCGACTATGCCACCTCAGTAGGCAATTGTGCCACGCCGACAATTGCCCTAATCATCCTAACCATTAATAGTTATAGACTGTGGGTATAAATAGTCTCTCATTCTCTTCTCTCTTTCCTGTAGTTCATATTCCACTACACTTCGAACAACCTATTAACTTGAGCCCTAGAACTGCACACGTAGTTTCGAGCCGGATGAGGCTATGGTATTGTATTGCGCTCTGGTATGGAAAACATAATCTCATACGCAAAGTGTGCGTAGGCTTACAAAGCACTCCAAAACCCGATTGAGCGGCTATAGTTGGACTTGCGACTATCTTTTTACTTTTAAAGTCCATGAATTTCTTCTTGTCTTCCAAGTGTTTGTTGAATTCATTAGGTGTTGTGCTTTTGAGCAAGATGTATGTCGCTTGTTTTTTAGACTAATCAAGTTTTTGTTGAATTGTTTGAGTGTTGTGCTTTTGAGCGAGATGTTAGGACTTGTCTGCCAATCATTTTTTAAACTAATCAACTCTCTTTTTGCATGTCTTTGGGGACCTGAGAAAGGTTACACTTGGGTTAACCCTTTGTGGACGAATATCACAAAGGTATCTCATGACTTAAACAATTCCAACTAAGTTCGTGATATTTAGTATCGGAGTGGGCAAGCGATTTGAGCAAACAACAAAGTTTGCAGCTCAGCCATGATGAAGCACCATGGTGAATCAAGGTTGAATCGAATGGGGCCACAAGTGTACTCTCGCTCTCAAAATGTGGAGCCACTCAAGAGGAGCATGACAGTCATAATGGTGTGCAAGTAGTTCGCAACTCCCCGCAAGCGAAGGACTTTGAACAGTAAAAACATAGCCGAAAGTCCAGCAACGATTCACGGACATGCATCAAACACCTTGATTGCATTGCACCATACAGTTCACTTTGGTACACCTCCTCTGCCACCTCTTTTCCACCTCTTATTCTTTCTCCTTTTTCTTCCTTCTTCCTCTTCCTTCTTCTAGTCCTTTCTCTCCCCTAGTAGTACCATGCTATGTTCCAATGTACCAATATCAATACATTAACATGGCGCGGACCCATACAGGTCCGACAATCAAAATTGCAAACCTTGGGTAAGAGACAAGCATAACAATAGAATTTCAGTAACAAGCATTAGATTCATGCATACTGTGGTCTGGAAGAAAACATACCATGACTCGTTAAAGGCAGTTAATCATCAGCATAGCAGAGAAGTGTAGCATTTAATTTTATATATTGTGTGTGTTGTTGTCTATTGTACCTTGCCAATGCCCGAAACATATCAAATGTATCCCTAGGTTATGTAAGTAATTGTTGTGCATGCAACAACCCACTGGAAAAAATTTACTATGTCAGAGTACAACTAATATATTTTCTAGCATAGGCACCTTCAATAACCACTAAAAGTTACATTTTGGGTTACACTAGGACTTCTTTACACACATTAAAATCCATAATTCTTCCATCTCTTCTATCAACATAGCTTGCTCATTTCTGGTCAGGCAAAGTCAGATTTGTTATCTTAACCATTTCTCATAAATGAAACTAGTTCAGGATGAGGAACCAAATCATGACAGTTTGTATACAAGTTTATAAAATTATCATTCATACTGGTTAGTATGGGCCAGTATTTACTGGCTCAACAACTTACCAAGATATAGACTGGATCTCTTCAGTATGGTTGTACCACTCGCATCAAAGTATGTTGAGATATATCATTTTGTAATTTTTTGGATGCATTAAAATTAGTCAAGTATATACAGATGTTGTCACTGCTCATGGGTGAACAATAACCCACATGGACAGAAGATACAAATCAGTTGTGCCTCGTCAGTATAGATCAGGATTGATAATAAGAGTTTCTTATTGTGTGCTCAATTTTCATATGAACAAAAACCAATTGTCAAAACTTTTGATATCTTTCTTCCTACCCTAGATTCTTTCTCCCCATATTTCACTTCCTTCCCAAATATTATATGGTATATTTGTTTCATGGCAGATTGTTATCTCATGCACATAAATAATTTCTTTTACCACATCTTATCCTCTTCAAACATCAAAAAGTAAGACTTAGTTCTAAGCAAAGAAATCTCAAGTACCGCCAGTCACTGACTGAAGAACTTGCAAGTGCAAAGCACAAACAAACTGAACACTAATTATGTCCATATGATTACCACAAACATCGATATTTGTGTAGAGGATCCAATTGCGACACCCAGTGTGATGTCCTGCAAAAAAAAGAAAACTTGTATCAACAAATATTGCCAATTGGATTTGAAATCCTCCAAGAAAAGTCAAACTAAAACCAATAGTGGTATGATAAAAGCAGATATGCCTCAAAGTACTAACCAGTTTGTCTTTCATAGCAAACATTATTGCGCTAGCATGCTCAGCAGCATTTCCAACAATAGGTAGCAAAATAACACTGATAAAAGCCACCGGCATGTTCATTGACTCTGATGCCCCCTGGAAGAAAATATCAAAAATACAATTAGATCATGGGCAACCACAGCAAATTATTACTTTAGTAAAAGAATATAATGTAATCTCCATAGTCTGCTTTACTAAATGAATACCGTACAATATCTAGAGTCTAATGTAAAAGCATGACAAGACAAAATTCAGTACGCATTGATTCAGAAGCAAAATATCAGCTTGGTCTACAAAGAAGAAACTATCAAGTAAGAAATCTATATACATGTTTGGCCTAAATTCTCCTATGTGTTCTAGTTTACCCTACATGGAGGGACCATACATGTCATATTTGTTGTGACTTCAGATCAATCTTGACATCAGCCAAGTCCACGATCATTTAGTAGAAAACAGAACATGTAGAGGGTGACTATGTTATAATAAATTATGGTACCTTGAATAGTCATGCCCAGAAAAATATGTACAAACTTCATTTGAAGAAAGAAAAATTGCAAGTCATATAAATTTACATAATCAAAATTTGTCATATGATCAAGCACAACACAAATGGATGTGAATCCAATAGCATATGGAAATATATTACTCAATTTCAGTATGGATAAGAAGAGTAGATCATAAAGATTAGAACAAAGTCCAGTTCCATTGCAGTTCTTTGTCTTAACATAAGTTGGCACACATCCACATATGCTGTGTGTCATATCATATCTCATTCCTATATGGCTTATCCATGGGAAACTTCACCAGATAGTAGACACCTGATAAACAATGGTAACAACATTTGGATTGGGGAAGGGTCAATGTGTGCAGCCTTGCCTTTATATTTAGAGAGATTGTTCCTCAATGGAACTTCTCCAAAGCTTGTGCTGTTCTTAGCAAAATTAAAATTGGGTGAGATCCTCTCATATTATATTGCATTCCCATCCAATAATTTTGCTCATGATCACATGTCAACAGCTAGTCATGCCCAACTTAATTTCTCTTGACTGATATTAACTTTGGGCTGTTAGTTGTCCTACTAGAATTAGATTGATATTTGTTTAAAAAAATCTTATGCCCACTGCATATCTTATACACAACTCTTATATTCTGAGATGAGAGAACATGAGAATAGGATTTTTTACTACAAAAATCAATTCTTTACTGCAGTGATGGAAAAACTCCATGCATAAAATATGCATGTGGGTTTTACATGTGGGAATATCATTTCTCTCTTTCATAACTGTATTAGCATTACCAGTTAGTCATTGACTTTTGGACATTGTCATAACAGTTCCAATTCTAGAGTTAATAAATTAGAGTGGGATGTCTATTACCCTTAATTTAATTAACAATCTGATGAATGAATGGAAATACAACTGCTGCCAAATTACATTTGTTTCCCTGTTATCATGGAAACTTCAAAACAGCTGCTTTCATTAAAATAAGGATTGGGTTATTCTATATCCCAAAGTGATAACTGGTCAAGTAACTCATGAATATCTATAATAACATGTAAGACAAACACACAAGATTGTTATGAATGAAGCAGAAAAAAGGGTACAAAAGGAAGAATCCAACACCTGTATAGCATCAACAAGGTATCCAGAGAGAATAGAAACCCAAACAGTCAAGACAGCAAGCCAGGATATTGCTTCCCATTGAGTTATCTCAGGAGCCTCCTCATCATCACTGTCGTTCTCATTCGCTACCTCTTCCTACAATGTAATATGAATTTTTAGGAACCATGTGTTTTGATGCATATCTAACACAAAATAACAATTGGTTAAATTTCAGACAATAGATTGACCACCAACCAATGTTTAAACAAATAAAATGACCTTTTGTATATCTTAGGCAAAAAAAAAAAACAAAGAATTTGTGATAAAAAATTTGTGATTAATGCTTTCGACTAAAGCTTAAGGCCAGACCTTGAAAAGTCAATAAAGAAAAAAAGAAAATAAAGAAAATTAAAATAAAGCTAGATGTATGACGAGCTAGAATTCACTCAGACACGAAGTCCTTTTATAGCTCCTTATGTTGAAACCCTTAAAATGCACTTAAAAAAATAGAAGAAAAAATTTATTTTTTGAAAATAATAATATGTATGCTATGACTAAAGCTGAAAAATATCAAGTTGTCTATTTGGTACAGGCCTGCATCGTATTACCCTAATTTATTGCCCCTGCAACCAAGATTTTAAATACTAGTCAGATTTATCCTAACTGATATTTACTGGTATATCCAAGAAACTATAAAAGACCATCCACTTGGTACCCGTGTTTGATGTACCATCCAAAACAATACGAAGCAGGCCGTACATGCCAGTCTGTCAACTAACCGATACATGATGCATCAGCCGATACAGTTCATACTGTATCAGCTGACACGAGTAGGTATGGGTTGGAACTGGACTGCTACCAACCAAAATTGGGTCAAGTTTGCCCCCAATGGTCAAATTGGTCTTTGGAACCTCTTTTGAACTATAAATCCCCTCCCTCCCCCCTCTTTCACTCACTCTCACTCTCATTCATTGTCATCCGCTCTCTCATTCTCACTCTCACTCCTAGTCACTGTCATCCTTATAACTTAGAATTCCTATTCATTTATGCCTCATATACACTCTATTCTATATAAATACAATAAAATTATCATTAGATTAGGATAAAAAAACCCTAAGAAATGGTTTTCTGTAAATTTTCGGCCATTTTCAATCTTTTTTCAAAAATCTGTACATGTCAGCAACAGAGATACATTACAGTATTCATGTACTGGCCCAAAAGTGAGTGAAAGAGGGGAGCAAGGGGCCTAAAAGTGGCCCCAACAATCAATTTGACCATTAGGGTCAAAGTAGACTCAATCTGAGCTACATCGGTCAAATTCCAATTGGTCTTGACCCGTATCATCTAATACATGACATGTTTCAATCGTGTCAGTCGATACATGCCCCGTACCAACCCATATTAGGTCATATTTCAGCATTCTTTTCATAACGGGCTAGTCTGTGTACCAATCAACTGGCACACAGTTACACACACCATTATGTACTATCTGTTTCATACCATTTCGGGTGTATGTGAAACCTTGCTAGCCAATATGAAGCAAATAAAAAATACAAGAAAAAGAACAAGAAACAACAGAAGCAATAAAAAATACAGGATAGAACTCTCTTCTCTAAACCCTTTCCTTCTATTATTCATTTCAAGACACTAGAGATAGGAGCGAGAACCAAAGAGATTATGCTTTTCTAATGTAGATGTGGGTTCATCATGCTTTAAATGGAAATTAAAATCCTTTATCATATTAAAAATGAATAGCCCAAGCACCTAGCCATCAATATTGGGTCGTTTATCATGCAAGTTAATAGCGCTAAACTATTTTAAGCTTAGTGTACCATGGTTCAACATGGGATGTGATATTGTATCAGATATGATTGATTAACTAGATGAACCTAAACCCACATGACCAAAAATATTTAAAGTTGTAAACCCAAGTTAATGGCTGTAAACCCATCTAGCCAAAAAATTATTATCACATCCATCCTCTCACTTCTAATAATCTCCACTGGGGTATCATAGGTATACCCTCTTATTAATGGATGATCCATATCTAAAACCTTAGGCTGGTGGTATAAACCACCTATACGATGAATTTGAAATGTCTTGCTTATTAAATAATATAGTATAAAATAGATAAGGTAAATATCAGATATTTGATGGTATTCTGTATGCTGTATAACCAGTGAATTCATAAATATCAACTAATTAGCTAAAGTAAAATTTTGGCACGAAAATTGCGTTCATACATTTAACATTGATTTTGTCACTATTGCTCCTGAGAAACTAACCAAATAAAAGCAAGCATGATGAATCCCTGGTAGTACACAAAGCGCTTATTCAATTGATAATCCTTGACAGTACAATGTGACCTCAACTTATCGTATGGCTAACAAAGAAAATTGCATGTTTAAGGACCAGAACATTTTATTTAAGGTGCTGCACCAGCTAGACCTACGACATCACCCTGACTAAACCTTGTAGCAACCTGTGCAAAATCACAGATGAAAGAACATTTAGATACACATGTCACATACCCAGACTAAACCTCGTAGCTACCTGTGCAAAATCAAAGATGAAAGAACATTTAGATACACATATCTAGACATGTGTATTGAAGCAAAATCATGCATGAAAGAATATTTAGTTATGCATATTGAAGCAAGCATCATCCCACAATAAGCAATGATTGCTTTCCAAATGAAATACATAGTGCAATAAACTAAACTTATTAACAAAGATATTCGATAATTTAAGCATCTCTGGCATTAAGAGAAGAGAGGTACAGATAATCCTTTTTTGCAATTTATATGATCAAATATGTACTAAACCACTCCTGAGCAAGGTTCACAATTTCGTAGCATACCGACGTATCGAGTTCAGCTCGATATGATACGGTACGAGTATACCGAGTGGTATGCTCTAGCGTACCTCTCGGTGTGTGTGTATATATATATATATATATATATATATATATATATATATATATATATATATATATATATATATATATATATATATATATATATATATATATATATATATATATATATATATATATATATAATAAAAAAAATTAATAAACAAAAATCGCCTCATTTCTTCTCCCCGTGCAGATGAGGAGAAGTTGTCGGCGACGTCGAGGCCTCGTCGCCTAGATGAGGAGAAGACGATATCTCATCTGCGACGTCCAATGAGGGAGGGCGGCAACGGATCGGGATCGTCGAGGGAGAGCGACGTCGGATCTCCAGGTTCTCCCTTTTCTTCTCCCTCTTTTTCCTTCTCCCTCGGCTAATATCATCCCATAGCATAAACAACCCCAATCGACCGTCACCAATCGATTTCGCTTGGTAATAGGGCGCAAATAGCCCTAATTGACGGTACTGCCCGATAGCGGACGATCCGCATACCAGTCTGCTAGCGGACCGGTACATACCGCCTGGTATGGGCGGTATCATTCAAAATTACAAACCTTGCTCCTGAGCACCATTAGAAACTTTTATATGCATCACCAATTAAAGGCACTCAAAATGTAGCAAAAAAATTAAGTAAATAACACTTGATGACTATAGTCACAAGTCTTGATTTAACGAGAACATATTCCATTTGGGTCTGCTTATGGGTTGGCAAGCTATAACAAATTAACAACTATGCATAATGAGAAGAAGATAACCACTTTCACATAACTAATGAGACATCTCAGCTTGAGAAACCTATAAAAATAAGAAAGAAATTCAGATCACGACATATTTCATATATATGTATATACAAAGAATGCAAACTTCTGTGGGACCTGTACCGGTCCCAGGCTGAACCGGTACATACCGTTGTAACTAGCATACCGACATTCGTACACCAATGTGTAACATAGAGGAAGTATTAAGAAGGACATGGAAGGAAAAAAAGTTGGCAGTGGCGGGAAACGAGGAAGAGGAAGGAAGAAGAGGAGGCCGTGGAGGAAGAGAAGGAAGAGGAAGAAGTTGGAGGAAGAGGAGGTGGAGGAGGAGGAAGTGTATCCAAGGTAGGCGAGCAGCAGATGGTAGCGACCTTCGCATGTACAGAGAAGAGGGCTGATGATTTCGGGCTCTGCACATATGGAGAAGAGAGGCCACAAATTGAACCCAGAAATTTAACTTTTTAAGATTTTATTTTAACTGGACAGGACTGGATCGGATCACCCGAAACAGGGGCAGTCCTCTTATCCGTTCATGCCCAGACCGGTACGAACCGTTCCAGGAAAACTTGCAATCTTTGTATATAAATTTCCAAGGCCACAAACTAGAACAGCTAGCTTACTTCGCCAATTGGTTTATAAAGTTCATGTTGACTCTTCAATTGAAAAAAGAGGTAGCCAGCATATGCCACAAGCATGATACAGCTGCTGAACCTTGAAAGAGCCAGTTCTGATCTTCCATAATGTAATTCTGAGTGTGTAAAATGAAGTACTGCTGGAAACATTAGACCCATCACTGCCATTAATAGCAATCCTGAGTTCACGACGGCAGCAGCCTGTTTCGCATAGAAGCCATATTATTGTTTCATACAAAAAAATACAACCAATCTATTGGACAAGAAGTTGTTCTGTTCGATAGAGTTACCTTATTGAAGACCTGATCTTTGTTGCAATGGACAATTCCACCAGTGAAGAAAGCACATCCCAGAACTAAGAGCATATTTGACAATATGGAGCCCAGCAAAGATTGCTGAACAACACGAATCATTCCATTGTTCAATGCATAAATTGATATTATCATCTCTGTTGCATTACCAAATGTAGCATTCAAAAGTCCTCCAACTGCAATTCCATGTGGTTAATTGCATCATTTAATGCTTGAAATTGACAAGAAAAAAATCAAGATAGTTCCATCACATAAGTGTATAATATTTATATAAGAAACAAAGTGCAACAATAAATATAGATGTACCTGTTGGACCAGTGTAACTTGCTAGCTGTCTGTGTTATAATAAATCAGCAACAACATATTAATTTGCAAACTCAGAATGAACAGATAAGAAATGCAATGGCAACCCAGATTGACAAACAGTGAAACTTACTCTGTGGCATAACCCAAACGCTCAGCCAGAGGTATTATTCCAATCAGACTGAAAAAGAAAACCCATCCCTGTAATTTGAAAAGTATGGTATTAAAAATACAACACAACTCAGAACCAAAGACGGTATATAATTGTCCCATATCAAAGATATAGCTTCCAGGACAAAATAAAGGTGCTTTGCACCCTTTCATTTATCAGTACAAGCAGTACGACTTGGTATGCATCTATATTAGTTTCATCAAATGAAAAAATAACTGTGACTAATATGAGCCACAGTACAAACCATCCACTTGTGGTACAAAATTGCCACAAAACACTGGTAGAGAATCAGTCAGGATGATAAGCAACTAGAATAATCATTTTTCTAGTAAACTGTGAGTGAACTGCAGCAGTCAAGACCTCAGTAATTTCAACCTGATACATTAGAAACTATAGTCACTTGTTCCAGACAAAACTTATAAATATGAAAGGAGAATGAGTCATAAACTATTATGATAAAGTCGTAGAAGCAATTGAGAAGTTATTCATAGTCTGTGAAACGTTGGATCACCATAACAACCAACTTGCCCAAATCAGATACTCATGTATCCACCAATACTACACGTTTATGTTTTAGATTTTTAATGTAAGCATTCCCTTTAAAAGGGTTAGTACAATGGTGAATGGCTAACATTGCCTGGATATTTTTGGCTAGAGTCAACGTTTCAGATATGTTGGCTTCAGCTCAAGATCAACTGATTGATAAAAGGTAATTAAACGAGTGGTTTCATGATTGATATGATTCAAGTGCCGATCTTCCACTCGAGTGCTTCATGGAAAGTTGAGGCTAGCAATCACTAGGAACTCCATATTTCTGACAGAATGAATGCATTATTATTCTGTCCCTTCCAGCCTAGAAAAAGGAAAAGAATGACTTTCTTGGTTAACAATTAAAGATGTTTATTGTAGTGGTTAGCACTTATCATAATGTAAAAGCAAATATCATATATCAGTAAGGAAAATATAGGTTTTCATCCATGCCATATTAAACAAACATTATAAGAAAGTCCTATATTTACCTGCCTGCAACCTTTGAACCTTATCCACCTTATCTACACTGATAGGCTGAAAAAGCCCGATTGGTGGGTCCTCTATGGCTCCCATGTGCTCTCTCCAGTTATTCCAAGGGGGTGAATTGGAGAAGACACACGTTGGCCAAACAGAATTGCTCAATATTATATCTTTTTTTAATGAATTGCTATTTTGGTATATATTTGAATCATGTTATATCAGAATCAGGCACTGGCCTTCATTCTTTATAGGCCATCATCGTTCCTCTATGCTCAGATGCATATTTACCATTATGAAACAAGCAAAGACAATAGGAGTTAGACAAGTCCACTATAAGATTGAGAAAGTAGGCAAATTGATTATTGCATGTAAAAGCAGTTTGAAATGAGAGTTGATCTATGGACCCAAAAAAGGCTTTGGAGCTGATAAAACTAAGGTGATAAGTAAATGCTTACATGCTTTCCGGTAAGATAGTGAAGCATGATTGCTAAAGGTCCAAAAGGTAATAACACATTAATTTTCGCCTTGATTAGCACAATGTAAATACTCATCAATATTCTATTTCTTGTCCTCCCAGGGGTGTATTGAGCAACAGTTGCAAATGATCCGATGTGATCAAATGTGTGCGTCTTCCTGGTAGCCAATGGTGAACCAACAATTGTATCTTCTGGGAGTTCAAGATCTGTCTTCTCATTAGGTCCCATCTGCACATGCACATCTTTTTGAGATCATAGTCATTTTTTATAAGAACAAGAGTTATAATTCTGAAGCACTAAACAACTAACATCATTTTACAGCACTAAGCATGATTTGCTTATCAAACATGAAGCACCATTATGCAAAATTAAATTACTCTAAAAAGTGCATCCAAGAATGGATAGATGAACATGGAGGACAAAAATTAGTCATAGTCCGAAAAAGAATCAGTCAATTTTTTTATTTGGAATTTGAATCACAAGGTAGTTGTTTGGTTGAGGTACCAACGATAAAATATAACCAAGGCTTAAGGCTTTGGTTGGTCAATGTCTACTATTCTGACCATGAGCCAGCAAGCAGATCAAAAAATGTCTCCTGGTCTGGATTCATACAAAATATACCACCCACGAGTTTATTCTATACTACTCATACTTTCACTAACGTCAAGCTGTACTAGGCTGTACTCTTGCTATCGATGACCCCAAAGATGAAAAAATGGCTGTCTCGGCAATTAAACCATTGGAACAAGCCTGTGCAGCAGCCAGTTCTATTAACAGCAGTCTCCCCCATGACAATAGAGTTTCCTGCTTGCCAACTGTTTTTGAGACAGGCCAAGATGCTAGTTTTCTAGTTATTAAAGATTTTATTGAGAAAAAAAAATAGCATTAATAGGGAGTCTGCCCTGCCCATGACGTATTAGAAAGTTCTGAAACCCCAAAAGCAAAGAAGGTAAAAAAATAACTAGAGTTACTGCAGTGAGACACATCCCAGAAACTAGGGTTCCCAAGCAACCTTCTAAGAGAAAGCCCAAGAGAGATTAAAAAAGAAAAAAATTGATGAGAAGATTTATAACCTCGTTTATATTCCAAAGAGTAAGGACAATTTTCCAATGTTCCAATTCCAATGGATGGAAACACCAAAATATCTTGAGGGTGAGAATAGTAAGAACAAGTGGATGGAAACAATTGAAGACCAACAAATGCGAAGATGAAGAATTGGGTTACCAAAAATGCACGCAAGGAACGTAGAAGGTTCACCAATGCAACGATTAAAGATTCAAGAGGTCTATAATGATCAGCATAAAGGACACATGAGCTAGTTTGACATTTCTGGGCATTGTTACACAACGAAGGGGTTTCTTTTAGTGTTCACCGCAAAGCAGATCGAGAGGCTCATTCCAAATCATACTCTAATTTCTCACGTTGACTACAGTACTTACCAATTCTACATATTGATGGAAATACGGGTTAATCTAAAGCCATCTTGATCAATTAAACACAACTTCGTCCCATCAAAGCAAGCAGCGAACAAGATGATATCGCCGGCTTAGACAAGATGAGGAAACCCAGGGTGACGATCCCAATTCCAAAGTAACAAGAAGTCCTCAAATCATGCCCAAGATGTTACAAACGAACCACAAAATTAACATCCCAACCAATGCAGGTAGAGAAACCTTGTCCTGTGTTTCTTGATTGAAGAATCAAGAAGACGGCGTAATGAACAGAATCTCACCATTCTGTACGATAAGATGATGAATGAAACACAGTTTGGATGCACGAGTAATATAGCTTTCAACAACAAGAGAGGATCGCGGGTTAGAGAAGCGGAAGAAAACACCAAGATAAAGCCCAGAATTGCAAAGAAACAAGAAATCCTCGAATGAAGCCCAAGATGCTATGATCGAACCACAAAATCAACATCCAAGGAATGCAGGTACGAAGGTCTTACCTCGGATCGTTGAATTTCACAGAAAGAGGGAGGAGGAGCCAGATCTCGGGTTCACGGCAGCCCAAGGACCGACGTGTCAAGAAACCGCATGTCGAAGACCGGACCAAGAACGAACCGGAAGAGAACACCAAAGAAGGTAAGAAAGGGCAAAAGAATGGGGGAGGGCTATAGTTAGGAATTCACGTGGATGGGGGGAGAGAGAGGGAGAGATCCATGAAAGCCGCAGAAAGGGTCGCAGGCGGCATCTCTTGTTCTTGGGTTACCCGGAAGGTGGCATCCGACTGCCACCGTCTCCATCATCTGCTCCAGATCTATCTTCGAACGATAATGCATACATAATATATAATGCTGGTAATCAATACTTATTAGCACGAGGACGAGCGCCCCGTGAAGTAATCTGGAGAAGCGGAGCTGTGTTGTGGAAAATCTGTCCTGCATCAGGATTCGTGCGGGTGCGAATCTCGAGGCTCCGGGCGGTGGTTTCGTCGGGCGTTGCTGTTTCCGGCAGCAGGGAGCGGACACGTGCGATCGTCGCGCCCCCAAACCCAAAGTTGCAAGCCCTAAAAACTGTCAGGGGTGATTCACGCGCGCGCGCATCTGACAGATGTTCCCTCCTTTCTGGGTCCCGCGTGGGATCCTGTTGCCGCTCCAACGGCCTTGACTGCATTTACTTTCCCGAGGTAAAAATATCCCGTCGGCATGGGTCAAACCGACCGGTGGAACGTTCCAGGTGTGATCCGGATGTCCTGTTAGATGACATCACCTTGACCTCTTTCGACGGGTGATTCAGTCCTCCGACAGGGCACCGGCGACCTCTCTGCCGTACATTATTACCACGTGCTAAGCACGTGGAGGACAAGGGACTACGGATAAACGATTGAAGCAATAATAAATTAGAGAGGCCAAATAGTAAATAAAGAATAGAAAACAATAAATTATTTATCTAAAAAAAAATTCTCACCAGCAATACGAATCGATTGTATCGGTCTTCTTACAATAGACCGATCGAGCCGACCTAATAATATTTGGCATTTGTTTGGAAGTTGTCTTCTCCCTGTTCGTTTTTCCTGTACGGCTAGAGATTCATGCAAAGTTGAACCTGCAATGTCCGGCTTTGTGGAAGTCAATGTAATAACAGCATCAAGATTTTGGCATGTTAAGAGGAAGACGAACAAACGAATTCTCAAAACTATACATATATTTCACGCTTTTGCTGCGGTGTCAGCCAACCTCGATTCTGAGCTCTGGTTCTTGCAAATGCTTCTGTTGCTGCTGGTCTTCAAACATCTACACGCCTGTGATGAAACCAGTTAATGCTCGAGGCAAAATTAAAAAAAAAAAAAAATTACTATCTCCAACATTGAAGTAAAAAATCAGCACCAGCACCAAAAATTTAACCTGTAATGTTTGTATAGACCATAGACATTCTAATGCAGAATTATAAAGAGTCGAAAGCAATCCTCCAAATGCCAGAAGAAGTGGCCACGGCAAGAAAAGAAGGTAGCAAATTGCTGCGAGCTCTTCGAGAGTCTCCACACTTGGTAGTCTACTGCAATGGATTAGCATTGCCACATAATCATATATAAGAGACTCTAATTTCCAGTATGTAACTTTAGTAGGACAAAATAATCCACAATAAAACTCTTCAACCACAACGAACATAATTGTTATCTGAATGTTCCATGTTAGGTGTGCAAATATTCCAAAATCGTTTAACTTTTCTATCAAAACCATACACTTTTACCCACTTAATTCACCAGTCAAACATAAACAGAATGACACTCAATTTTAGTGACCACAGCATTCGAATGCTAGACGATATCTTTGTGAACTCTAAGCTGAATGTGGTACTCTAATTGCCATTTTCTGCGCAAGCCAAGGCCAACTAGGGTCTGGGTCTACAAACAAGTGTGATATAAATTGTTCAGCCTCCTCGTCAACCAGTTCTCTTGACCATGTGGCTCTGTTTGTGAGACAACAACCTGGTCCAGAGCATCTGCAAAAAAATAAAAAGGCAGTTGAGACAAGAAACATGCAAGACTATCTCTGAGGCAACAAAGTGATTCATGAGAGACGATGATATTAAGACCATTGGGAAGAAACCACAATGAAGCAGATTCTCTAATTGTCAGTAAAAAATGATCTACATGCACAAAAAATGATGGTTTAATGCAAACATTGTAAGATGGATATTTCCAACCCCTTTTGATAAAACATAACAGCTTTTGATACCATGCGCATTAGATCTATCAATGCAACATGGATTTAGTGTTGTTTAAGCCCTTCCATGCCCAAAACAAATCTTCAATGGAGTGAGCCAGGGCAGTAAGAGGGGAACCAGCTTGAATCTCACAAAATGTAATTTACCTATACTCATAGAAACATGCACTTCGTTCATTCTCAGACTTGTCCCAGTTGTGCCACCCGACAGGTTTGATGCAAGCATCCATCCAAGTATATGCAAAAACAACCCTTCCAAAAGGTCCCCATGGACGCCCAAGATATGCATACGAAGTTCCACCATTTCCAGTGATAATACATCTGCATGGAACAAATATAAGAACACAACTTGCCAACAAACTCAACTTGACATGGAGAGTGTGTTCCAGATATCAACAAGGGAACCAAGTTCTGCAATGAAATGCTAATGAGGGTATATAGCAACTAATTGACAACAAGAGTAGTACGTGATGTATCTTTTCTACTGTGTAAATGCCAAATTGCTGGCATAAATTCTCAATCTAGTGATTTTTAATTCCTAACATACGTTATCTGGCTCAAATTCTCAAGATAATCCTTGGACACAGTATTACGCCTATAATCTTAATCACTTTGTAGTGAAATAACCATGAACAAATATTTGTAAAATCTATAGTTCTGACTTCTGAGAATCAAAAACTAGATGGTGTTTTCTTTTTTCTTTAATTACATGCTTGAGTGTACTTACAACCAGGAGATATTATACATGCAAAAGATCTTTGGCATCAAATATTAGATAAAGAAAAAAACACTAATTTGTTCTGACAAACCAAAATTGTGGAACTTTTCAATTACTAATCTCGTGCAGTTGGTGGAAAGGAATTATGTACCTTAAGAAGACATAACCAGTTGAATCTTGAGAAGATTTTCTACTTTGGGCAGTTATAAATCCTTGGGATTTGCAGTGGATATGACAATGTTCTAGGAGGGCAGTAGAATTCCCAAAAATGAAGTCGACACTTCCTTCAATGTAGCAATCTCTCAGATATTGCTTTCCATGATGTAAATACAGGGTATCCTGCACAAAGAAAGTTTGAACAAAAAAAATAACACCCTGTGATTTGTAGCAAAAATTCTGAACCTTACTGCTCGGTTGGAACCTAAACAGTATTAACATAATATTTCTTTATAACTAAACAGACAAACTTTCTCAGAAGAAACTTATTTCTTTATACACCAATTAGGTGTGATGAGTCATCCAGATTAGTGGCACAATGAGAACTCATCTTATGAAAATTTGAAGGCTTTTAGCTTTTAGAATTCATTTTTTCCTCAACATTGTTCGGTGGTTAATCGCCAACACCATATACTTGGAACTTACATCTTGTTTTGTATCAGAACTCAACCATTGGCAAACATGCACGTTGGACCTAGAATTCCAAATTTATTCCATACTTACATTCAGAATCGAAAATGATGTTCTTAATTTGAAAACAAGAAGCGACCAAATTAGAGGGCTAATTATATATTACCCCTTGTAGTTAGACCTCTTTAGCATCTCAATCCCTATATTTAAAAAATTTACATTAGAATCCTATAGTTATTAAAGTGAAATATCTAACTCCATTTACCATAACATCATCGGGTTTACCAACGAAACCACGAACAATGGGAAAAAAGATAATTTCAACATTCCAATTATGTTTTCAGTAGTGGGGGACGATGACACCACTAGGGGCTACGATTGCTGTTGTGGATGAGGAGGGAAAGCGACGATGTGAGGTAAGGCAAAAGGAGAGGAAGAAGAGAATGACACTGATACCGACGCTCTGCATCTGCATCAACGTTGCTTGCATCTGCATCGGCACAGACGCAGATATAGAGAGACACCTGCAGTTGTGGATGAGGAGGAAAAGCGACGGTGTGAGGTGAGGCAAAGCGAGAGGAAGAAGAGGACAACGCAGATACTGACGCTCTGCATCTGCATCAACGCTGCTTACATCTACATCGATGTCGACGCAGATGCAGAGCGGTGACGCTCTGCATCTACGTCAACGCTGCTCGACAACTGCGTCGGCGCTGATGCAGATGTCCAGCGACCCTTTCGCCACTCTGCATCTACGTTACCAAGCGACGTCAACGCAGATGCAAAGCATTGACAACTGCATCGTCCTCTTCCTCCTCTCCCTTTGCCTCACCTTTCACCGTTGCTCTTCCTCCTTATCTACAACAGCCACTCGTGGATAAATGGAGCTATATGTTTCACTTTCATAGCTATAAGGATTTTAATGTAAATTTATTAACTCTAGAGACCGAGATGCTAAAAAAGTCTAACTACAAGGGGTAATATGTAATTAGCCCCAAATTAGATGATCTTTTAATTCTTAAACATTCCAAATAGTTGATGTTGGTACTAGTATAGTGATAAGTTGCCCAATTGCCAACTGATATCATGGATTTGAATCTCAATCATTCTCTTGTACATGGAAAAATATTGCATGCATTTGACCCATCCTTACCTTGTAGTGATAGAAGTCTCATGCACTGGGTTATCCATTGGACATTATAATAAGATGGACCAAGCTTGATGTGGATATTTGAAAAGGAATTTAGGATGTTATATACAAAAACGAGCACATAGGATGCAAGTTTGCAGTTGTTCTCTGGAATGGTAAATCTTACTGGATCTATCTATTCAAAACTTATTATTTGCATATCGTCTTGGATTTGAGAGTATGTCACCTTTTTTATTGTCTTATGAAAAATGAAATGCATGAATTACAAGCATTTCATGGAATTAAACATGCTTGATCTTTTCAGTTCAATGGGAATATTCTGCACAACATACATACAGTATACACCTTCGTGAAAATGATGGCCATATATATTATGAACAGACCATTACTTCATGAAAGTATAACAATAAAAACATGATATTAACCAAATAAACTCCTTATGACCTTGTACAACAAAATGAAGTGATTGTCATAAAGATACTTTTTTTATCTTTAACGTATAATTTAAAGGATGATAAAAAATTTCAATATTTGGACTTTTTATGGTCCTATATATAGGAAAAAATGAAAACGTTACAGAGCATTTAAGCCATTAGAAATTCCAAAATTACCAACTTATAAGGGCAGAATACATATCTCTTTGTGCACTTTACAGACAAATATAATATTATCAAAGATAAAAGCTCCTTCGATGATGTTACCAATCATTTTCATGAACTAGGTGACAGGTGAAGAGGAAATCTGAGCATTGCCATCACAATCACTAGATCTTCTCTTCAAAATGCTAGGTCCATATGTTGAGCAAATTTCAACATACCATGTATCATTCTGGCCTTTATTGGCCAATCTGGATTGAAATCAATAATAGATAACATCAATTTTCTTTTTTGGAAATGAAGGATTTGAGTTAAGGGTGGGTCTTAGTACAATAGTAAGATTACTCCTTTGCAACTTAGAAGATCAGCTTCGCATCATAGAAATACTCTCTTTATATTTAGAAATTTTTCTTCAAGTCTTGAGCTTATAATAGATAACATCAATTTTCTTTTTTGGAAACGAAGGATTTGAGTTAAGGGTGGGTCTTAGTACAATAGTAAGATTACTCCTTTGCAACTTAGAAGATCAGCTTCGCATCATAGAAATACTCTCTTTATATTTAGATATAGGGCTATGTATATTAATCCTCCAAAGACCCTAAAAAGTATGAGAGTGAAGGATCTGAGTTGATTGAAGCAAACGAAGAGGATCACCCTACAAGGGACTTTTCTCTATTATAAGCTCAGGACTTGAAGAAAAATTCCCCTCTTTGTTTTGCAGCTTTTGCTTGATTAAGTTCCCAGCTGTAAATTCTTGAATTTCCTTCCAGTGACAAAATATTTTCTATATAATCCACAAATTTCAATGTAAACATTTAGTCTTGTAATGCCTTGCTGTTAATATTTGTTCACAAAATCACATATCATTATTATCTTTTATAATAATCTATTCAGCCAATTGATGGATCATTTATAGCTCCCTAGCCTACATAGTTTTTACAGAATCTCTTAATTTTAATGTTTCTATTTCTTTCTTGATTTTGCTTGTTTCTTTACCTGTATCATTTGCTTTCACACATTTTCAATAAAAATATCTAACCGAGTCAATTTATTACATCTGATCACATCGTAATCCTATGGACCAGTAACCATCACTACTGTGTGCAGGTTCATTCAGATACAATGTCCATTTCATCACTCTTATGCTTGGCAATCTCAAAAAAGAAAAACACTGGATCAACTAGGAAAACAAAGAGAATAGCTAAGCCCACATGGCTCAGGATCTCATATTGTTGAATCTTGTGATGTCAAGGAGTTTGTCTCACACTAGTCTTGCACTAAAAAAAAATGAAAACCTAAAATTGCCAGATTGATCCATGTATCTGCAAGAGCAGCTTCAGATCATACAAGGAGACTCACCTTTTGAACTCCATCCTACACTCGATTACAATCCTGCAGAAAGCAAGGGGTAACAGAAGATCCAAACCCCAATCCCATCATTGATCAGGGATGATCTCAACGACATTCAACCGGAGTCTCAAACATGCTCCACAGTTCACCCAACTGAGTCATCACACAAGCTTCAAAGCCCAATTCAGCCAGCCCAAGTCAAGCTCCTACTCAGTACCACATCAGCCAAAATCCCAATCCAAGTGGAACTCGGATTAGGGTAGCATGATGTCACGGACAAACTTCTAAACAGGATGTTTGATGTAATGCTTATATATGTCCGTGTCTTTTGGTATGTTCATGCTTTGTACAGCATGTAGAGGGACGGCAGAAGGCTTAATAGTCCCATTTTAGTTAGGTTGGTGGCCGCTTTAGGCTTGTAAATAAAGGTTGTGTCATAAGGACACGTGTGAGAGATTTTCGATCTGTAATGGACCATTTTACCCTTTGTTGTGCAATTGTTCAAAGCTTGTAAAGTTTGTTTGTAATTTGCATTGTCTATGAAGTGTTTTAGGAGATGTTTGCTTGTGGATCCCGAGTGAGGCGTTTTCTCTATCTTGTTCTCTCTTTTGTGGGTCCTAAGGGACCATGGGAGGCTTCGGGGAGGCTGACCTTTGCGGACGGACATGCAAGGGTGCCGCACGACTTAGGCAAAACCAGCTAAGTCCGTGACAGATGGCATCAGAGCGAGACAAGCACTCATAAAAACACTTAGCATGCAAATGTGGGGAACCTAGCGGGGCTGCGTTGAGGGCAGTCAGCACACGCGTGACCGTTTGGGGGGAAAACGGGCATGGAGATGTAGAGAAAAGGAGTCGCTCGGAGGAGCGGACATCTGACATTGGCATTCAGAGGAATGGCCAACCCTTCGCGCAAGAGGCACCACGAGAACAGGCAAGCTTGGAAGAATGCGGAGCGCACAAAGGTTGGGATGGCTGAGTTTGAGCTATGGCTCAACGTTGACAACTATACTTGATGGTGCTCAAGGCAAGCGAGGCGCTTGGTAAAGGATGAGACCATCCAAGGTGGAATAAGTTGCTCAACGACCAAAAGAGTTATGCAAAGCTCACAGAGGTGAGGGGAATTGCTAGCTCGAAGAATTTGGTACTCATGCATGAGCTTGTATGCGAACGATGGAATGTTCGTGGCCATCCCAAGGCGACCGAAACTCGGTGCCATGGAGCATTGAAATTTTCTCTTCGGTATGTGAAGAATACGTCCGTAGGAGGCTGAAGTGTGCAACGAGTTCAACATGTTGCTAGGCCTTGAGTGGTGCAACGGGGGTTGTATTGACGTGGAGTCGCAATCTAGCAAGTGCGTTTGCAGGAGGCAGAACAATGCACAGTTTGTTCAGCAGATCGAAGTAGTCCAAGGGGATAGTGGTCCCCGAAATGAAGAGAGATGTTGCTCCAACGGGACAGTTATCCAGGAGGGATAAGTCCCGGCTCTCCAAAGGGAGAATCATGTGGAACGAACCTCACAAGTTGAGGAGGAGTACCTCAACAAACAACAACTCCACGAAGCTCAATGGACTGAGCAAGCGGCGAGGAGTCGTCCCATGATCTCGCTCGAGAGAATGCATTGGTAGATGCATTGCGAGATCAAGTGGGGGAGCGACCCAAAGCAACACAAATGAAGGCACACTTGGAGTCAATATGGAGATCGGACTCAAGAGAGGGCTGACCCGTGGAATGGTGGGTGCGAGGGCCACCATCAACTCAATGCAAAAACGAGCGAAGCAACTTGGGTGTAACTTGGCGAAGTACCCAAGTCGCATGAAGGGAGCCAACATAGAATATGGAACATGGAGCGGAGGCATAGTGCTTTCCTTGGACAGAGGTCAAGAACATGAACTCTTGCAGAGGCAAGAGCAGGATCATGTTGTTCCATGGTCGTTTATTCTGATGGAGCGGACTCATCTTGCATGGTGCCAAAGATGAAGGGAGCTTTTGGACACATGCACCTTATCTCGGAGGAGCATTTGATGGAGGAACTAAGGCGACTCAATTTGCGGAGGCGAAGTTGGGTTCAGAAGGCCTTAGCACGGGGCAAGAGGACTCAGAGGCGGGTACTCTTGAAGATGTTAGGATCGGAGCGGCACTAAGAGGGGGGGGTGAATTAGTGCAGCGGTAAAGTGTGATAAACTTTTGACGATTTAAACACTTTCGGAAACTTCGTACGATAAAAGTAATGTTTTCGTTTGAAACCGTTTCGATTGCGTTTTAACTTGAAGAAATAAGTAAGACGGAGATAAAGAAGTAGAGCATTAAAGTGCAACTGGTTTGCAGTAATGTAAATGACAATAAGTAAATGTAAACCAGAGATCACGCCGATTTTACAGTGGTTCGGTCAAATGACCTACATCCACTTGCGAGGCCCCTCTTCGATGAGGCTCCCACCTTCCACTAGCAAATCTCTTGAAATGGAAGAGTAAATACCCCTCTTACAACTTTTACAAGCGGTTCACTCTCTTACAGATTTTCAGCAAGAAAGAAGGAGGTGAACACTAGCAAATTGAAAACAAGAAAGGCAAAGACTCTTCTAAGACTTTTCTATCAATCACTTGCTGCACAAAAAGTTGTATTCTCAGCTGAGACTTGAGGGGTATTTATAGGCCTTAAGAGGATTCAAATTTGGGCTCCAAAAATTTGAATTCTCTTATGTTCCCGATGCTGGCGGTGCCACCGCCCAGCCCAGGAGGTGTCACCGACCAGCTCTCGGGTGCTGGGCGGTGCCACCGCCTAGGCCAATTCAGCTCACTGGTTGGGCTCCAAACTTGGCCCAAACTAGTCCGAACTCGGGCCCAATTGGCCCCTACTTGGGTTATAGGATTAACACCTAATCCTAACCCTAATTAACGTGCTAACTACGAATTTAAAGACATTTTCTAAGCTATTACAAAGTCCGTAAGTCAAGACTTCTTCCGGCGAGCTTCCGGCGAACTTCCGATGGTCTTCCGATAAACTCTCGGAAACCATTTTGCGGACTCCCGACAAGCTCCTAGACTTCACGATTTGATCTTGGCAAGTTCCAATGAGCTTCTTCGGTAAGCTTCGATCTTTCTCGGTGAGCTCCGCGAACTTCCAACGAACCTTCCGGCGAGCTTCCGAAAAACCCTTCGGCAAGCTCCCTACTCATTCTTGGCTAGTTCCGGCAGCATTCCCGACGAACCTTCGGACTTCTGTCGAACTCTCGAACTCCCAACGAATCCTTCGCGCTTGACTCCAGCACTTTGTTTCGCTTTATGTCTTCATCGTTATCGTAGTTAATCCTACACACACAAATCAAAACTCAACTCCGATCTAGACAATTATTACAACGCGAATTGACATTCTGTTGCCCGGCACGTTATTGGTTGGCGCTTCGTCCGATTCTTCGGTGCATCGTCCTCTCTTGCGACTTGTTGCCCAATCGGCGATTGACCTCCGCAACCCCGATATCCTTGGCGCAATTTCGCTCTCCTTGGCCCGATGCCCAACATCCGAAGCATTCAGCCATCCAATATCCTGACGTGATCTCTTCCGGCGCAACGTCAATTCCTCCTGCGTCAACTGTCTAAACCTGATCGAGTAGACCTGCATCGCTCAAAATGCAGTTTAAATCATAAACACATATCAAGTGGTTTCATCATCAAAATACGAGATTCAACAGAATAATATGCCACAGTGTTGCCATTCAAGTTGCCATGAAAGAAACGGTGCGCAGCGGAGATTGTGCTGGTAGGGGCAGAGGCCCAAGATCCAAACAATGGTACACTAATTACAGCGAAGTCGGTGGA
Source organism: Musa acuminata AAA Group (assembly GCF_036884655.1). NCBI lineage: Eukaryota > Viridiplantae > Streptophyta > Magnoliopsida > Zingiberales > Musaceae > Musa > Musa acuminata. The sequence continues at coordinate 21,347,123 of NC_088359.1, forward strand.
CTTCGGGAGCTACTAGGCGATGAACTGTCCTAGAGCGGTGCTTCATCTAGGTGTGACCCAAGAGTGGGTGGATGAAGGTCGATTGCCAAAGGAGCGAACAAAATCGAAGGTGGAAGAGACCCTGCGATGTATTGGTAGAGGCCACACATGGAGGGATCACAATTCGAGTTCATCCCATAAGGATCAGAATGCAATGGAGATGTCACCAGGAGGCGACATGGTGCAGCAGATCGTGGTGGAACAGTTCGTGACAAATGCGATACACACGATCTAGTCCCGTGAGGGACTAAATCATATGGAGGTATGATCGGGAGCTACTGGAAGCTCCACTTCGGTGAACAACACGACGGCAAGAATGGCTATGGATTCAAGGAGTGAAGGTCATGGTACCGCAGAGGCGGGTCTTCCGTGCATACATCGAATTTTGCATCGGATGAAAACCTTGGTCATTAGCATATGGGGGTTGTGTTCCACCAAGGGAAAAGTTCGAATGCAAATACCAGTGAGTCCCATGGGAGGGACTTGATCATACAAAGGTATGATCGAAGCAGCTGGAGAGTTGGACTGCTCTAGAACTCATATTCGCTTAAGGGAGCCCGGCAAGTCAGAGGACAAGGTCGAGTAAGCGAACGTTGCTAACCAAGGAAGCTAAGGAGAACAGAATCGGTGCAAACCCTATAATGCGATGGCAGAGGCCATGCATGAGAGTTGTGCGATGGCAGAGGTCATGCATGAGAGTTGCAGTCTGTCTTTCCATCGACCAAAGGGAGCTGCTTGGAGAACACAGAGGTGTTGAAGTAGGGGATCGAAAGGGGGCGAGGAAGCGACGATGAGTCCAGAGGGACTTAGCTACCCAAAATCAAGCATCAGTTAGAATGGAGGTGGACTCGGAGGAGTGCCACAGAGACATATCTACTGATTGTGACAAAAAGGGATGCAGATGCGAGGCGACGGATAGTAGGGCCATGGGCATGATAGCGTCATGGTACCGTAGAGGCGGGACTTCCGTGAAAGTCATTGATCCCTTACTCTCATGGAGGGAGAGCGCTTGGTCGTGAAAGGGGCCGAGGAGGTGGAGCATGCAGAGGCAAACTCTAGGTACCGAGACAAGGCTGAAGGGCAGAGGCCAAGAAACTTCGTAAAACCGATGTCAACGAGCTTCTCATCAAGATAACCGAAAATGAAGGACTTCGGGTCAGGCAAGAGTGCATGACCAAGGAACGAAGCAGGCAGTACGCGGTGCTGTACCTTTGCTACTCAGTGGAGTAGGCGGCAGGGTTGATGGAGAAGACGGTACAATCCCAGAGGCGACCAAACCTATGAGAGAATTACTCCAATTTGGGGTGAAAACTTCCTGCATTCCAGAAGTTCGATGGCATTGAGAAGGTGAATCACAGTAACTTACTCGACGCAAGGAGTGCAAATACTTCAAGTGCTTCAGAAGTGTGAGCAAAGAGCAGGCGAAGGCCAGTAACCAGCTCGATGCATGGAGTACAAACTCGAGGAGGCGGGCGAAGTCAAGTAACCTTTGTCTTCTCAACTCTTAAGAGAATGGGCGAAACTGAGTACCCCAATTCTCTTATCTATCCAGCAAAGGAGCTCTGTATATGTTCAAAGACCCTTCAAAGATAATGGAAGACAATAGTTGTTAAATCCTCACCAACGGTGATCAGTGTTACTGAGAGTAGATTGTCCGCTTTATTTCCCAACGAAATGCCAATCGAAAGCGGAAGTGATGCGAACCTACTTGGATATGACAACTAAGTTAAAGAAGAGTCAATGAGCAAATTTTGTGGAGGAAGGACCCAAAACTTCATAAGTTTGTGAGACGATGCTCGTTAAAGCTCCAACAAGCATCCACCTAATTCAAGCAGCATGAGGCATTTGAGAGACTAGCGCAGTAAGGATGGTCTTTTCCTTCATTTGGAGGATTCGCAGGAACCAACAGAGATCAACACAACTCAGCCAACCCCACACTAGAGTCAAAGTCATTGGCGAGTTGAAGCAGCATAGCGGATTAAAGGTTCGACTACTCAAAAACAACAGCGGAGAGCAGCTGGGAGCCAAGAGGCGCATTACAACTGGAGCAGAAGATTGAAGACTCGGCAAAGGCGAGGAGTTGCAGTGTTGACAAAGGCTTCGACGAGGACGTCGAAGGAATAAGTGGGGGAGAATGTCACGGACAAACTTCTAAACCGGATGTTTGATGTAATGCTTATATATGTCCGTGTCTTTTGGTATGTTCATGCTTTGTACAGCATGTAGAGGGACGACCGAAGGCTTAATAGTCCCATTTTAGTTAGGTTGGTAGCCGTTTTAGGCTTGTAAATAAAGGTTGTGTCATGAGGACACGTGTAAGAGATTTTCGGTCTGTAATGGACCATTTTACCCTTTGTTGTGCAACTGTTCAGAGCTTGTAAAGCCTGTTTGTAATTTGCATTGTCTATGAAGTGTTTTCGGAGATGTTTGCTTGTGGATCCCGAGTGAGGCGTTTTCTCTATCTTGTTCTCTCTTTTGTGGGTCCTAAGGGACCATGGGAGGCTTCGGGGAGGCTGACCTTTGCGGACGGACACGCAAGGGTGCCGCACGACTTAGGCAAAACCAGCTAAGTCCGTGACAATGAGGCTAACTAAAGTAGCCACAAGGGGAGTCAGCCCTAGTCCTAAAGGGAACAGGACTTCCCATCAGCTGGCTCTAACCAAAAGTCCTAAAACCATCGGGACTTTCTACGCCTCATAAGCCTTTAAAAGAAAGGGGTCGCAGCCCCTTGAAAGCATCCCAAAACCAGTCAGCCCTAAGAGTTCCTTCCAGTCAAGAGTTAGAGTTAGAGAAGAGGAAGAGAAGGAGAGTTTGAGAAAAGAGCATCAGCCTTCTCCCTTCCGACTTCGACAGCCCTTCTTCTTCTTGTTCCCCAACCCATTGTAGCAGCGTTGTAGCAGAGAAACCATCAGACTTCAGCCGGCCTTGCAGCTCTTGAGGAGATCAAGTTGACAGCAACAAACAAACAAACAAGGCACAGCCTCCTTCCCTTGCAGCAGAAAGTTCTTGGCAGAAAGGAGTTGGAGAGTACTACAATCAGCCGGTCCTAGTTGCTGCTTTATCCCTTCCACAAACAACACTGATGTCTTCAATGTCTGCCTCATCCAAATCGCAGCCTCTTTGAAGCTGCAGAATTCGGCAGCAAGCAAATCTCAATAGCTCCTTCCAACCTGCGGCAGCAAACTTCAACCACAGAAAGAGATCTTCTTCAAAAATCAGCAGCTTCGTCTTCATCTTTGACTTCAAAAGACACAGCAGCAATAACAGTCCTTCTGCAGCCCCTAACCGAGGTGCGGATGGTTGAGAGGAACGGAGGGAAGAAAGAGAGAAACCAGCAGCAACCTGCGTTCTGCCGAGAGCGTTTTTTCAGTGCTTGCGCACGAGAAACTCTAAGCCTGTGTCGCTCAAGAACTCTTGATTCCTATTTTAGGTACTTCTGATTCTCTGCAAGAGTAGATTAAGATTGCTCTTTCAAAGTTGTATTTATTTATTTCAGTAAAGGCGCAACTCCTCCATCGAAACTTTCCATCCGAGACGTGATGGCTCGATGGATCGTCAAACCTAAACCCCATACAGACCAATTATATCAAAACTAATCCCAAGAACTTGCAAATTTGCCTTATTATTGAGTCTCTAGGTGACAACAAATTAAATTCAGATCGAAGCTTTTCATCTCAAGGATCATTAAGCTGATCCAAGCAGAGGACCCATCAACTTCACACAAGAACATATCATCAATAGAGTGAGTGGGAGGAAGGCCGGTACCTGCCACCCGAGGAACCTGCAATTGTAGAATGCGCATCGGTCGGCAGTTACCCGGACCGCTACAGCCTGCCCCGAACCCTACACGTTCATCCACAAGAACAAGATATGTGTCGGTGCGTTTCTACAGCTAGAAAAGATAGCACGGTAGCAGTAGAAAAAGGGGAAGCAAAGGACGGGCTCAAGGGCACGAATCAGCTAGACCTGGGGGGCTTTGTTCTCGAAGGTGATGTTCTCCGCGATGAAGTCCTCTCCTTCGACGATGGTGCTCCCGCACCCGAAAGTCCCCGTCCCAATCACTCGAGACGGCTACAAAGAATGGCGGAAAAAAGGGGGAAAAGGAAGCACGTTTTATGAGTCCATGATGATCAACAAGTGCGTGCGCGAGGTGGGGAGAAGAGCGTGAGACCTGGTGGTGGTTGATGCGGGTGGCGGTGTTGTCCCAGGAGAGGATGGTGGACTCGGGGCGGGAGGCGGCGAGGGTGATGAAGTTCTTTGTCTTGGGCACGTAGACGGGCTCCCGGTACAGGCCCGGCGCCACCTGTATAACTGTCCGCACCCGGTTCGAGAGCGGCACCGCGTCGATCGCCTCCTGCACCGTCCGGAATTCGCCGCTGCCGTCCGTCGCAACCCTCAGCACCCGATTGGAAGGCATCTCCTCTCTCTCTCTCTCTCTCTCTCTCCTCTCTGTTACCTGTTGTTGTAACCTTCGTTTCGGTTCCTTCTCCTACGGCGGGAAGGGCGTTTGCGACAGCGAGGTCGGTCGACTCCACGGAATCGTTCGTCTTCACGCGTGGATAGATATCATCACATCTGCTTGGACATCACGCTACTTCTGACTGCTGGGTCTCCGAGCGGAACCGGTCCGGACCGACCGGCCAATTGAATTCCAAATGTGCGACACACTGACGTGATCAATTGAGGCCCGCACCGGGCAATTGCGATCCAACACAGTTCGAGAAGGTTACCGAGTCGAGCATGGAGACGAGACACCCGCCATTAGCATGAGCAGCTTAACGATGTTTGGGAACTTGTGCAAATCCAATTGATTCTTTTGGTACAATAATACCATGCATTGATCCTCCGATGCATTGCGTCCCATTTTCGTATGAAGATTTACAGAGAAACGAATGGCCTACAATTTGATCGTCCAATGCCGAAACAGGGGCTCCTCCAATGCCGGAGGAGAAGAAGAAGACAGCGTCACCTGGCAGTCATCACGACCACCTCTCCTGCTGCAGAAAGCAGAGATAACCAAGTAGATGCCCACCGACGAGAAGAAGCCAAAGAACCAGCTAACGTTGTAGATGAAGACGAGCGCTCCCGGTACAGACTTCACCACCCTCACCCTGTGAAGGAAGCCAGGGACTACCGGCGCGAGGCTGGCCATGACCGTCGCCATGGCCACCACGTTGTATCCCCCGGTGTAGTAGTACCTCCCCGCCGCGCTGCTCCAGTAGAGCTCCTCCACGTCGAGCTCCATCCGCCGCACGACATAGTAGTCCGCGAGCAGGACGCCGGCTATCGGGCCCATGACCGCCGAGTAGCTGACGAGCCACGTGTATACGAAGCTGTCCGTGGACCTAAAGATCCGCCATGGCTGGAAGAGGATCGCCGTCAGGGCCGTGAGCAGCGCGCCGCCCCTGAAGCTGAAGGTGGCCGGACGGAAGCTCACCAGCGCGTTGGCCGGAGCCACCACGTTGGCGGGGATGTTGGTGGTGACCACGGCGAGGGTTATCCCCGGGACGGCGAGCAGCTTGGCCAGCGTGCCGTCGATCATGGAGAGGAGCTCGATGGGGTTGGAGACCACCCGACCGAAGATGACCATCGTGGAGGAGGTGACGGCGAGGCCGACGAAGGCGAAGGCTCCCATGTAGAGGGGGAGGCCCAGCTGCCCTGCCACCTGGTCCGCCTGGCTCCTGGCGTAGCGAGAGAAGTCCGGGATGCTCAGTGCCACTGCCGCCCAGCTGCCGACGTTGGCGGTGAGCGACGGGAAGAAGAGTGCCCAGAATTCGGGTGGCGACAGCCGGGGCGGCAGAGAGAGCATGGGGCCGAACCCACCGGCGCTGCGGTAAGCCCAGCCCAAGAGCAAAGCGGCGAGCAGTGCAAGAATGGGAGCTGAGATCTTCTGTAGCGCTCTGATGCCATGCATGCCCTTCCACAGCAGCACGAGCTGGGCCGCCCAGAAGAGGAGGAAGGCTGCGAGCTCCAGCGGCGAGGTGGCGAGCCACGGGAGCGGCGTCGCGTAGGGGGAGAGGCGGAGGGAAGCCGGGAGGAGGAGGAAGACGGCCTGGCCGCCGATCCAGGTCTCGATGCCGAACCAGCCGCAGGCGACGAGTGCGCGGAGGAGGACGACGACATGGGCGCCGCGGACGCCGAAGGTGGCGCGGGCGAGGACCGGGAATGGGACGCCGTAGCGGGTGCCGGGCTGCGCGGCGGCGAGGAGTGGCCCGAGGAGGATGACCTTGGCGGCGACGACGACGGCCACGCCCTGCCACCAGGACATGCCGGCCTCGACGAGGCTACCGGCCAAGTAGTAGGACGGGACGCCCACCACGAGGCCGATCCACAGGCTGGCCATGTCCCACGCGGTGGCGGTGCGCTGGGCGGGGGTGGTCGGGTGGAAGTCAACGTTGCCGCCGGGAGCGGCGCCTCCACCATCATCGTTCCCGCTGGGCAAACACATGGTGACCAAACTTTCGTTAGCTGCAGCGCGATGCCTGCGGTTGTTGAAGGACATTAATATAAAATGGATGGATGCGATGCCCGCGGAAGTTAAAAGGACATTAATATAATAAGGTAAAGGACAGTCGGGACACCGAAGGGTGTTGACAACGACGGAGAAGGATTATTGCAGAAGGTAGAAAGAGGCAGGAAATAGGATAAGAGAAATGATGTCCGAAAATAATTTCAGAAGAGCCCAATGTTGTTGTTTGTACAACAAAAATAAATAAATAAAAGGCAAATAATGCAACAATAATTTCCCTTTGCAAGCATCACTTAGAATCCCAAGTAAATTGAGACAAAACTCCAACCTATAAAAAATAATTAGTACACAAAGGCCTCTCTCTACCTCTACATATTAGATAGTACACATAATACGAAGGCTATTATAGTTATCCACACGACATGTGCCTGCACTCGAACACTTGAAAAAAAAGTACTGCAACATGTACCGACATGCTATGCTATGCTATTCTATTCTATTCTATGATTGTACGTCAATACATACTGATTCGACCCGAGATCAGCATGAGTTCGATATCTGCAACATCACACCATACCTATAAGTAGAAAAAAAGAAAGAAAACTTACTCTCTGAGTTAAATCCTATCGTTGTGTTAGAACTGTCTAAGAAATTACAATCTTGAGCATCATGTAAAAATGGTAAGGCGAAAGCAATAGATAGATAGCTACTGCTCATCACTCTAACCATCTCATCTCATGGAGCATTCAGAAGCATAATGCACAACGGCTTGTGCTCGATCAGGTTCACAAGAGAGCTCAACGCTAATTAGATCTTGTCCAAGGCCTGAATGATATCAGCTTTGAGATCCTCGAAACCCTCAATCCCAACACTGAACCTGACCAGGTTGTCCTTTGATTCCATATTTGGCTGCTCTTTCCGAACCGCTGAGGTCCCTGTGTAGAAAAGATGACTGAGAAAACTAGCACTGGTTCTTTCGTGTGTCATCAAATATTTCGTGCCTAGTTTATATTATTCTAGCATGTGGATAGGATTCTAAGTGTTGCCAAATCCTTCGTCAATAATCTACCGTAAAATAGCGTAGACACGAGGTATTACCAATAAGACATGATGGCAGGTTGGTCTACTATGCTCTCGCAGCCTCCAAAGGAAGGGGCAAGGTACGGTATATTTAAAGAATCAACAAAATTCTTTCTAGTGTTCAAGTCTCCGGCCACCTGCATCATCAACATGTAGAGATACAAACAAACAAATCGAAAAATGCTGATGATGATGATGATGGAGTGAAGGAACTTGCCTCAAAACTGACAGACACCCCCGAAACCAGTCATTTGGCGCTTGGCAATGTGATGCTCCGGGTGACTTGGAAGGCCAGGATAATAGACATGAATTATCTGGCAAAGCTGTGTGTTAGGTTTCTCACCAACAAGATTGATAAAGCAGTATAAACCAATTGGAGGTTCTTTCCTGTGCACCATTTTTCTTTTTTGAGTCAATGGGCAGAACACAAAAATTTGTGTATAAGATCCAAGATAAATTTTCAAGGCATTCCTAGAAAAAACCAAATATCTAACTTCCAAAAGAAATGCAGGACAAATAGACAGGCAGACTCCTGCACAACATTTAAACATGAACCTAAATGTTTCCATGTGAGGAAAGAAGCTTATCACCAGTAGGTGTTCTAAGGTGATGAAAAGCAGTGGACAAGGCATCTTGTTGCCCATGGTCATATTCTAAAATATACAAAATATTAGTTATGATCAGGTATTAGGGAAGAGTAGAAGGAGCGATTGATGGGGATATAAATAGGAATAACCTTTGTATACGAATAAATACTAGAATATCATAATACGCAGCGGAATTAAATGGAACCACAATCAAATAGAACACCAAGATATACGTGGAAAACCCCTTCAATGTGAAGGGTAAAAACCATGGGGCAAACTAGAGATAATCCATTATGAGAATAATGAATATACAAATCTCAATCTCTTGCCCTAAACCCTAGCAACAATCACAAGAGAATAACTGGGATACAAGGATCACGTCACTGCCAACAATATCTAAAACCTCCCCAAGTAATCACAGCAAGAGTCTACCGTAGATTTGATCTAACCTGAAATGAGAATACTGCTAGATGATTGAGAACAGCCTCTCTGCGTTGTCCTTGTCTTCTTCCCTTTCTTTCTCTTCCTTTTTTTGCCTTGTTTTCCTCCTTTTCTTTGGAATCTATTAGGAACCTTTTTATGAGCTTTTGAATAATGTTTATTGAGTCTGTTTAGTCCAGTTGTTTATTGAATTGGTTTGGTTCACTTAGAGTCAAGTAAAGGTTTATTTAATATTTATTTATTATTAGAGTTCAAGTCATGATGGACTCTGGGTGGAACTCTATAAATAGAGATGTAACTGCTTCTTTTCAGTAATCTATGAAAAATACTATTTTTGTCTTGTGACAAACTCTAGGAGGTCGATCCCCTCGAAGCGATCAAGGAGGTCGATCCCCTCGAAGTGATCATCCCCTTTCTCTTCTTCTTTTTTACGATAAGACTTTAGGGTCTTATCATTTGGTATCAGAGCGACGATAAGACTTTAGGGCCCCTGTTTCCGGCCAGCCCACCTACCGCCGCTGCTGCCCAGTCGATAGCCACCACCGTCGCCGTTGCCCTCCCCCCCGGCCAGCGACCTCGCTGCCCGCATCTCGCTCGAGCGAGAAGGGCCGCAGCCGCCGTTTCCCAGCCAGCAGACCACCCATCGCCGCTTCTACCGTCGGCGATGCTGCCCTAGCCGCACCGCCATGGCTGCCTTACCTCGGTTGCAGCTTCGGCCGCGCAATCTGTCAGCGTCACTGTTTCTGTGGTGCGATAAAAATAAAGCAGCCGCCGGTCCCTCAACTGCTGCAAGCGCCGGTTGCATCTACTGCCGCCGCTGCTTCTCGGCCACTTCAACGTCACCCCTCTCCTTCGTTGCCGAGCCACCACCGCTGCCAGCCACCGTGCGACGACCATCGCATGCCTCCCAGCTGCCGATCCTCCTTGCTCTGCATCCGTAGTGACAGAAACAAGGCAACTCACCGGTTGCCCTTATTCCCAAACGCGACACCGCCGACTCCTCCTTCTCCACCGCCGCCGTTGCTTCTCGGCCGCTCGACCATCGCCGCCGCCACTCCCCAGCCAGCAACGTCCCCTCCTCGTTGCGTCGTACCCGCCACAACCACATCCTCTCCCCTTTGAAGCCCATCTGGTCGAAAGGGGCCCCTGCCTCCCCTGCTTTCGGCCAGCCCCACCACAGCCGCTGCATTCCGGCCAGCGACCACCGTCGCCGCTGCTCCCCAGCCAGCAGCCTTCCCTCCTTGATGCTCCACCCTGTTTGAGCGAGAAGGACCATGGCCGCTGCTTCCCGGCTAGTGGACCAACCCCGTCGTCACTTCTACCGTCGGCGACGCTGCCACAACCGCGCCACCATCGCTGCTCCGCTGCCCCCAGTCGCACCACCGTCACTGCCTTCCCTTGGGTCGCAACCGTCGCAATTGCAGTCGCTCGACCTCCCCTCTTCGTGGCAACCACAACAGAGTAACTTTGCATTTTTTTGCCACAGCCACCAATCACCACAGTTCTTGGCTAGCAACCACTACCGCCACTACTCCTGGCCAACGATTAACCCATCGTTCTATACCAGCCGCCCTCCAACAGCGAACGCAGCAATCACAGCAAGTATACTGCCCTGCCTCAACCCCAGCAACGCACGCAACACTGATTCTTCTTCTCAACCCCGGCCGCTTTAACGCCACCTCCCCCTTACTTAGCATATTCTACCACAACTGCAGGTTGCCATCACCACAGGTTGCCATCACCGCAGCCTCAACCCCGCTGCTCGGCGATCGCCCCTTAGGTCGCAATAGCTGTAGCCACATCGACGCAGTCGCCTTCTAGCCCCGGAGCTCTCACCCTACGCAGCGATAGAAACAGGGCAACAACTCTTCCTCTAACGCAGCGACCGCAGCACTGCCTTGGCGTCCACCTCCTCGGCAACTTCGCATCGACAGTGTTGATGCCCTTGACTGACACCAAAAATAGGAGTTGAGATTATAGATTTGCAGTCTTACGCAATGGCCACTGATAACTTGGTGAAAGCACAAATGGAAGCATTGGAAATCAGAATTGAGAACCGACTGCAAGAAACACTTAATGATTTCAAAAAGAGCCTACTGGAGAGTCTCAGCAAATTTCAACAAAATGGGGGCTCAAGTTCTACGTTGCACAGATCTAAAAATACAGGGCCCCAAGATTGTGACACAAATTACTCACACATGAAGATGGAATTTCCGAGATGGAAAGATGGAGATCCGACCAATTAGATCTCTGAGGTAGAAAATTTTTTTCCGTTTTCACAGAACCCCAGAAGAATCCAAGGTAGAAGTGGCCTCAATCCAGCTCGAGGGAGATGCACTCCAGTGGTACAATTGGTATGAAACTTTCCACGGAGTTCCTTCGTGGGAGCAGTTCAAAAGAGAACTTCTTGTTCGCTTTGGCCCATCCGAATATGAGAATGTTGATTGCCAGCTTGCCAAAATTCGTCAGACTTCTACAATGTTAGAATATCAGAGTAGGTTTGAAAGATTATCAAATCAAGCTAGAGATTGGTCAGACCGACAACTTTCCACGGAGTTCCTTCGTGGGAGCAGTTCAAAAGAGGACTTCTTGTTCGCTTTGGCCCATCCGAATATGAGAATGTTGATTGCCAGCTTGCCAAAATTCGTTAGACTTCTACAATGTTAGAATATCATAGTAGGTTTGAAAAATTGTCAAATCAAGCTAGAGATTGGTCAGACCGACAACTTCTGGATACATTTATTGAAGGGCTTATTCCAGAGATCCGGTGTGAAGTTAAGGCTCGTCAACCCCGCACTATGATAGCTGCGATCTCATTTGCAAATCTACATGAGAAAAAAATTGGCAAGGAAAGATTAGCAAGGGATTTGTACTATGATAAAAATTGGAGTATAGAGCACTGATGTAAACAAGGGCAACTTCTGATGATTGAGCCAATTAGAGAGGAACCGGAAGTAAAAGAGTTGGACTCCGATCATAAAGGTATGAAAACCGATGAAGATATTGAAGCCATCACACATACAGTACATGCATTGGCTGGCTACACTAACCCACAAACTATGAAAATCGGAGGAACTTTGAAGCATCAACCTATTACTATTTTGATTGATACAGATAGCACTAATAATTTTATGGACAGGAAAGTTGCAACCCAATTAGCCTACCACATTGAAGGCTGTGATATATTCGAAGCTGATGGACGGATTTTAACTTATGATAGCAAAGGCCAGGAATTTCTTGCAACGATTACTACACTGAAAGATCGACCTATTGCTTACACTGTCAGAAAGTGGAGACTATACTTACTTGATCAAACGGTTGTGATGCGTTACAGATAGCTTATGACTGAAGTGCTAAAAGATAAGTTCCCCGAGATTGATGCTGCTTAGCCTTGAGGACAAGGCTGATTTGAAGAAGGAGGAACTGTTAGGAACCTTTTTATGAGCTTTTGAATAATGTTTATTGAGTCTGTTTAGTCCAGTTATTTATTGAAACGGTTTGGTTCAGTTAGAATCAAGTAGAGGTTTATTTAATATTTATTTATTATTAGAGTTCAAGTCCTGATGGACTCTGGGTGGAACTCTATAAATAGGGATGTAACTGCTTCTTTTCAGTAATCTATGAAAAATATTATTTTTGTCTTGTGACAAACCTTAGGAGGCCGATCTCCTCGAAGCGATCAAGGAGGGCCGATCCCCTCGAAGTGATCATCCCCTTTCTCTTCTTCTTTTTTACGATAAGACTTTAGGGTCTTATCAGAATCCCGTGGCTATTTTTTTCTCCCACGTTGCTACCCTATTTATGCCTTTTTCTACCTCCAAAATGTAGCCACCACACCCCTCGTAATGTTAATTAGGTTAGGTTAAGAGGGGGTGAGTTGTGGGCTGCCCAAGCCCACTATGGGCTGAATTTGTGGGCTGTCAGCCCAACAACCTCCCCCTTCAGCCCATAAGGGAGGTTGTCCCATGACTCCTCAATATGAAGCCATGCCGACCAGCTGTCGGCATATCTCCTGTCTTTCTTTTGGTAAAGTTTTTGTCAACATGCTTGCTCCGTTGTCATCTGTGTGAATTTTCTGAAGCTGCAACTGCTTCTCTTTAAATACATTTCGAATCCAGTAGTATCTGACATCTATATGCTTTGACTTGGAATGAAACATTGGGTTCTTATACAAATGGATGGCACTCTGGCTGTCACAATACACCACATAATTTTTTTGTTTCAGCCTCAATTTTTGTAAGAATTCTTTCATCCATAACATTTCTTTGCATACCTCTGTAGCAGCAATATATTCTGCTTCTGTGGTGGAGAGAGCAATACACCTTTGCAACCTGGATTGCCATGACACAGCTCCCCTTGCAAAAGTAAGTATATAACCTGAAGTAGACTTTCTCGTATCTATATCTCTTGTCATATCTGCATCTGTGTAACCTGTCAACACATGTGGTCCACCTCTAAAGCTTAAACAAACCTTAGAGCTCCCTCTGAGATATCTAAAAATCCACTTCACTGCTACCCAGTGCTCTTTGCTTAGATTTGCAAGAAATCTGCTAGTAACACCAACTGCATATGCGATGTCTGGCCTCGTACATACCATTGCATACATTAAACTTCCAACTGCTGAAGCATAAGGAACCTTTTACATTTTCTCATTCTCCTCATTACTTCACGGACTCTGTTTTGAGCACAACTTGAAGTGACCTGCAAGAGGAGAACCAACTGGTTTTGCATTGCTCATACTGAATATTTCCAATATCTTCTCGATGTATTTCTCCTGTGACAACCAAATCTTCTTATTTTTCCTGTCACGGGAAATCTGCATACCTAGTATTTGCTTTGCTAGCCCCGTGTCCTTCATTGCAAAAGACTCACTCAATTCCTTCTTCAATCTGTCAATTTTAGACATATCTTTTCTAAGAATAAGCATGTCATCAACATAAAGTAAGAAAATAATAAAATTCTCACCAAACCATTTGATGTACACACAATGATCTGAAGCCGTTTTTTTGTATCCATTTTCTATCATAAATTAATCAAACTTTTTGTATCACTGTTTTGGAGCTTGCTTTAGCCCATACAAGCTCTTCTTTAATTTACAGACAAAGTTCTCTTTACCTTTAACTTTGAAGTCTTCTGGTTGCTCCATATAAATTTCCTCCTCCAAATCCCCATGAAGGAAAGTTGTCTTCACATCTAACTACTCAACCTCCAAGTCCTGACTAGCAGCAATACCAAGAGTAACACGAATAGAAGACATTTTAATAACAGGAGAAAAAATCTCTTCAAAGTCAATACCTTTCTTTTGACCAAAGTCTTTCACAACCAATCTAGCTTTGTACTTTGGTTGAGAACAATATTCTTGAGTCTTCAACCTGAAAACCCACTTGTTCTTCAAGGCCTTCATTCCATTTGGTAGTAGCGCCAAATCATAAGTGTGGTTCTTCTGAAGAGCATTCATCTCTTCCTACATAGCAACTAACCACTTCTCTTTCTGCTCACTTTCAACTACTTTTTGGTAACTCTCTGGTTCACCTGCATCAGTAAGCATCACATACTCATATGTAGAGTATCTTCTGGAAGGTTGACGTTGTCTAGAAGATCTTCTCAACTGAGGTTCTGCTGGAACTTGCTCTCCTACTTCTTCTTGCTCAACATGTCCTGTAGGTAGATCAACGTCAGGCTCTACGTCATCTTCCTACACATCTCCCCTATCACCCTGATATACTGGAGGAATAACTGGGTCACAATCTGCTAATCCTTCTGTAGAAGTTTTGGTTGGTGCCTTCTTCTTCAAATCCTCAAAGGTTTGATCCTCAAAGAAGACCACATCTCTGCTTCTAAACACCTTCTGCTTTTCTAGATCCCAAAGCCTGTAACCAAAATGATCATGTGAGTAACCAAGAAAAATACATTCTTTAGTCTTACCATCCAGCTTGGACCTCTCATTATCTGGAACATGTGCAAATGCACGACAACCAAACACTCTCAAATGCTTGTAGGAAACATCTTTCCCTAACCATACATACTCTGCAACATCACCATCTAGGGTTGTACATGATGATAAGTTGATCACATCAACTGCAGTCCTCAAAGCCTCATCCCAAAACCTTTTGGGTAGCTTGGCCTGTAAAAGCATACATCTGATCTTTTCCATGATGGTGCGGTTCATCCTCTCTACAATTGCATTATGCTGAGGTGTACCAGGAACTATCATCTCATATTGGATCCCATGTGACCTGCAATAGTCATTAAACAATCTTGTATACTCACCATCATTATCTGATATTATGCATTTCAATTGCCTTTCTGTCTCCCTTTCAATCCTAGCATGAAACTCTTTGAAGACATTAATTACCTGATCTTTAGTCTTCAAAGCATAGGCCCAAACTTTCCTGAAAAAATCATCTATAAAAGTGATAAAATAAAGTGCACCACTTATACCAAGAACATCAACAGATCCACCAGGAGTTTTTGTCCTCAAAGGACCACGTACATCTATATAAACACGATCTAAGACATGCATTTTTCTAGACAAAGCAGGACTAGCAAATGAAACTCTATGTTGTTTACCTGCCAAACAATTAATACAAGGGTTCAGATGTATACCTCTGAGGTCTGGTAATACCTCTCTCTTGGAAAGAGCTTGTAGCCCCTTCTCTCTCATGTATCCCAGCCGCCTCCATGCTGAAGTCTTTTTCTGTAACATTTAACTGCTCACCATAAGCTTTAGCTTGCAACATGTACAAAGTATGACATTTCTTTCCATTAGCTATAACAAGAGAACCCTTACTGAGCTTTCATTGCCTTTTGTGAAATCTGTTATCATAGTCTTCATCATCTAGCCTTCCAACTGAAATTAAATTCAGCCTCAAGTCAATCACATGTCTCATATCCTTAAGCACCAACTTGCAGCCTAGGTTGGTCTTTAAATGGATATCACCCATGCCTATGATGTCTGCCGTGCCATAGTTGCCCATCTTGACAACACCAAAATTTCCATACCTGTATGTAGCAAAAAACTCCCTCCGTGGTGTAGCATAATAAGAAGCATCTATGTCAATCACCTACTCAAGATCCTGACACACACAAGAAAAAATATCATCAGAAGGAGACAAAATCAAATAATCACCACCCTACATTGTAGTTGTGATATTATCTTTTGACTCTATAGACTCCACTTCTTTTCCCTTTTTCTTGCTCTTCTTAGGTTGCTTACATTGGTTCTTGTAATGTCTTTTCTCACCACAATTATAGCAAACAATATATTTTCTTGATCTTGACTTGCTTCTACCCATGCGTGAACTGCTTCTAGACTTTGACCTTCCTTTGTTCTATGAGATAAGTGCTTGTGAATCATTCTGAGATGTTGCCGAACTCTTTCTTCTCAACTCCTCATTCAATAAACTACTTGTTACTTGACTCATAGTGACAATACCATCTGGCGCAGAATTACTGAGGGAAACCACTAGTGTCTCCCAACTTTTTGGTAATGAATTGAGAAGTAACAATGCCTGCAACTCATTATCAAGAGATATTTTCATAGAGGATAACTGGTTAGTAATACTTTGCATTTCATTCAAATGTTCAACAATAGAAGTACCTTCTCTATATTTTAGGTTCACAAGTTTTTTGATAAAAAAAGCTTTGTTGCCGACTGTTTTTCTTTCATAGAGACTTTCCAATATTTTCCAAAGAGAATATGTAGAAATTTCAGTAGAAATATGGTGAAAGTCACTATCATCAAACCACTGTCGAATAAATCCAATTGTTTTTCGATCTAACCTCTTTCACTCATCATCTGTCATAGTTATGGGTTTTGCACTATCCCCCCGCAAAGGTCCATACAAATCTTTGCAACACAAGAGATCTTCCATTCTTGGTTTCCATATCATCCAATTGTTTCCGTTTAAACTAATCATGCGAGAAACATTACTGACCTCTATGTTCAAATACAAAATTAAATCACCAAAATCCTTTTGTTCTGATACCAGTTGATGAGGATATAAACAGAATAACCTTTGTATATTAACAAATACTAGAAGACCATAATACGCAACGGAATTAAATGGAACCACAATTAAATGGAACACCAAGATATACGTGGAAAATCCCTTCAATGTGAAGGGTAAAAACCACGAGGCAAACTAGAGATAATCCACTTGAGAATTATGAATATACAAATCTCAATCTCTTGCCCTAAACCCTAGCAACAATCACAAGAGAATAACTGGGATACAAGGATCACGTCACTGCCAACAATATCTAAAACCTCCCCAAGTAATCACAGCAAGAGTCTACTATAGATTTGATCTAACCTGAGATGAGAACACTACTAGATAATTCAGAACAGCCTCTCTATGTTGTTCTTGTCTTCTTCCCTTTCTTTCTCTTCCTTTTCTGCCTTGTTTTCCTCCTTTTCTTTGGAATCCCGTGACTGTTTTCTTCTCCCACATTGCTATCCTATTTATGCCTTTTTCTACCTCACACCCCCCTAATGTTAATTAAGGTTAAGTTAAGAGGGGGTGAGCTGTGGGCTGCCCAAGCCCACTATGGACTGAATTTGTGGGTTGTCAGCCCAATAACGAGTAGGTGGAGATGTGATAGATGAAAATCAGAAAATCATGGAGTTGACGAAGGTGATGTAGAGAAAGAATAGAGAAATAGATGATAAGAGCTTCAGAAGAAAAGAGGATAATTAGTCGAGAGGAGATGATGCAAAAGAGTTGGAAAGAAGAAAAAAAGCAAAGGAGATGGAAAGGAAGTAGAGTGATGATGAGGACATGATTGAGACTATACTAAAGGGAGATGGTTGAGGAATTGAAATCTTATCCAACAAATTTTAGAGGATGTATGCGACTCTGCTACTTAGCTAGTTAAAATTGTTTGACTCTGTTACTTATCAAAGCTTCAAGATCGAATCTCATCCTCCCCATTTATCACTTGCAAAGAAAAAAAAAAAAGGAAAAAGAGATGATGGAATAGAGATGGAAGCGACAAGCAGAAAAAAGCAAGATTTGATTTATAGTTATCTATCTAGATAGTTATCATGATTTAATAGTTACAGGATGATTTCAATAACCACCTCAATCATGATCTAGTAGTGATAAGGTGGTTTCAATAATTACCTCAATCTAGTAGTCATAGGGTGGTTATCACTAGGTCCTATAAATAGGATCATAGTTTATGAAGTAAGACAGAGTGAGTCTGTGTGCATTTGGTATCTTGTAAGTATTTTTATCAATCCTCCTGTTTTTTAATACTACATCAGTTTTCTCTTCTTTTTACTTGCATCGTAGTATTCTGTTTTTCCTTTGCTCCTCCATCCTCAATACAGTATACTGAAAGAATTCATCATACATATTCAACCAAAACACTGGATCCATTGGCACTATCAGACCCACCCAAGTGGGTGTAGCACATATGTGACAACATGGAACACAGTACTCATCAGCTTCCATGGTTGGCCACTTGGAGCAACTGATATGGCATAGTCCCAGCACTAGATATGATAGATAGTATGCTACCACCTCATATGTAGTCCACATGGCCCATTTCAGAACACTACTCCAGTATGTAAGGTCATAAAAGAAGCCAATACACCAAAAATCTAGCTATAAAGATGACTTCTGCAGTATTTGTAGGGTGACAAGTTCGGAAAGTATTAAAGATCTCTATAGATTCTGCAAAAGAAGACAATGAGGAGAATGTGGATCGGAAACAATTGAGTAAAGAATTCATCTCGAGGAGACTAGAGATTTGAAATGAGACCCAAGCACATGCCCTTTACCTAGGGAAAGAATCACTCTGTATCTCACAAGCCTTCATTTTCCTAGTCACAAGGACTCCCTTAGAAGGTTGTAAGATCCATGTGTCAATATAATTTTCCCCAAGGTCATGCATGCATCCTTGGTGATTACCATCTTGAGGAGACCAACTGCAATGTGATTTTGGAACAAGGAAAGGGGTCATGTAGGTTCATGGACAAGTTGTGGAGGTTATGCCAGTCTTTCTTCATTGTTATCACCGGATGGCACCAAATGGTAAGAATTACAAGTCGCAACCTGATGGGTACAAGGGAAAACTGAGAATTGAATAAGCGAAAATATAGTAGGCCTCCTCCGAGCAAGAAGACTGAAGGATTAAAATACTGTTAGGTGAACATTGAACATTTGCAAAATTCTTGACCATTGGTTACATGATTGACATTGGTGATTATGATGTCCTAGAACAAGGTTCACATGAAGTCTTACAAACCAACATCGACCAATTTAATTGCCATTGTGGTTATCAGCGGCCATAGAAAACTGCTTCCCATTGAATCATGAGTGAAATCGAAATACAATTCATATTTCAGCAGAGAATTACCCAAAAACCCTAGAAGGAGAAAACACAAGGTTGCTTTTTTCATGTACCTTGGGATGCTTCTCTAAAAATTGGGCCATCTTTATTGCTGTACTATTCTGGTACTCTACGCGCAGATGCAGCGTCTTCATGCCTCGGAGAATCATATATGCAGCATTCTGGAAATAAGATTCTGCCAGTTAGTTAAATGAATTTTGCAAAATGTCCAATCCATTTAAGTGCAAAGATAAAGATTTACGTAATAATACTATAGCTAATGATTTGCACATGTTTGATGTAAATCATCAGTGATCAATATTTCTCCCAAATCATTCTTAACAGGCCATGCACAACTGGCAGGGAACTAGAGAGTGACACATTGCAGCTAAAATTAAAAACTTCTTGATATCAATATGTTGCTCTGAGAACTGTCACACACAACTTGAATAAAGAGAACACAAGGGATAGGAGAATTTGCCCATGTTTTCGTAAATCTTAAAGTCTGAAGCTCACAGCTGACATCGTGTGTGTAACAAATACAAATAATTAAGAGTCCAATGGAAATTCCCTTACAGAATTAAGAACACCACCGATAACGTGATGATACTGGCGAATTTTGGAGACAAGTTCCTCAGAACCACTGATGCAACCACCAAGCACCTAAAAAAGGTTAAATCATTTTTATATGTTAAGCAAAAACAAGAAATGAGAAAATAATTGTGTAGCTATTTTTGATGGCTTACATCATTGTGCCCAGCAATAAACTTTGTAGCAGAATGTAAAACTAGATCACCACCCAGAGTTAATGCCTTCTGATTCACAGGTGAGGCAAAGGTACCATCTACACAAACCAAGGCTCCTTTGTCGTGGCAGAGTTGTGAAACCAACTCGATATCAACACATCGGAGGAATGGATTAGTTGGAGATTCCGTAAAGAAAACAGTTACCTAATAAAAACACATTTGTTAGCTTGACTGCAACTGGGAGTATTCTAAAGCATAAGAGTAAAGTACTCATGGCCTTATTTACCCACATTATTTTGATCAAGTGCACCTTTTAGGGACTCGATGTCAGCAGGATCAATGATAGTGACCTTCATTTCAATGACAAAGAAATCAGGAACACAGAATAACAAAAGAAAAGTTGGCATTTGGGCACATAATTGCAGAGGCTAAGTTTATATTATACACTGCTATGAATTTATACAGCCTCCCGGCCAGTCAACCAAGATAAAGCAGTCTTCATATGTGACGAGAGACTTGGAGGATTACCGAAATTCCCATTTTTGGAAGCTCATTTTGGATGAAGATTCTAGTCTTCCTATGACAGTCTATGGTGGTCACAATGTGCCCACCAGAAGGGACCAGAGCCAACAGCATAGCTAGCCACACTGGCATACATGCCAGATGACACAAACAAAGTGGATTCGGCTCTTTCCAGGGCACTGCTCCAGCAAAAGAATTAGCATCAGCATAGAGTATATTTCAGCAGATCCCACATATCCATCAAGCACAAGCAACAGGCACCTCATCTTCTCCTCCAAAGCCTGTGTTGTTGGGTTGCCGTATCTACCGTACTCAAAGCTAGCATGTCTCTTTTCCTGCAAATTACTTACAAGAATTAAGACCTTACATATCACCAAAAAAACCGGAAGAGAAGTTATTGCAATTGATAGTTATCGAATCGATCAGATACCTTGAAATCAAATCAGCTCATCTGAGTTGTTGAACCAGTAAGCCGATCGACCGGAGTGGTAATGGCATCTGTGGCTGTACGGCGTCCAAATCTCTCACCTATCGGGCCATGACAACAATGTCTTTGAAGCAACGCATGCAATAATCTCAGATCCCAATATGAACATATATTTGGGCGGGCAAATAATCTGAATAATTGGCCGAGATCTCACGAATTTGGGGGGGAGGGGGGGAGAAGGCCGATTTCTACCATCAAAACCTTAGATCGTGAAAGGAAGTGGAAGAGATAACACGTCAAAGAGTAAGATGAGAGAGATCAATCACCAGCGTGGACCGCGAGGCTCCCATCGGAGTTGAGCGACGCTGCAGCCTTTGCGACGGCAGCGGAGGCCTTCGCTTCCCCCGTCAACGGAAACGGTGACTCTACAGGCGTGCTCTGGGACGCACCACCACTAACGAGGGTCGCGTCCTCCGCCGCGACGGCGGCGTCCTCGGAGGCCGCGGACCGGGGGGTCTCGAACGCTGGCGAGCTGTTCGACCACGAGGCCGCCACGATCTGAGCGACGCCGATGTTGCAGCAACTCCGGCGCGCCTTGGTGCTCAGCTGGCGCACGAAGTTGGGGGGGGAACCGCAGGATGAGAGCGGAGGAGAGGCCAGCGAAGCGAGGTGCGACGCTGCGGAGGAAGGAAGGGGAGAAGGATGACGCCTGCTTCCCGGGACGAGGGCGGGCGCCGGATTTGGAGGATTGTCGGTCAGCGGCGGCGGAGAGGAGGAATGAAGTGTCGACGGCGGCGGAGAGGGCCATCCGTGGCAGCGGCGCCGGCGCGACCTCTTCTTTGAATACGCGAAGAAACACTCGTCCACGTCTTCTTCTCTCCGGTGACGTGACGGGGTATTTAAAAGGCAGGAGTGGGTCCCACCATGGTTCTCCTGTTTGATTGGCCAACAGGAAATGTGTGGCCGTTGTCGGGTGAACTGCGGTCGCCTTCTGGGGAGGCTGCGTTGGCGGGTTAGTGCAGTGGGCTGCCAACGCAGCCATCCAAGACCAGGGCAAAACAGCGGGTCCGCCGTGTGGGCTGACACAGTGAGAGGGAGAGGTGATGGTAATGTTACGGGCAGTTAGGTGTCCGAATCAACTGGTGCCTAAGTGGGAGATTGACGTGTCCCGCAATCTCGTACCCATCACGCGAATCACGAGGCGGTCTCCCACAGAATCAGGATCATATGTGTCCAAACCCGGACCCGTTCTATTTCCTGGGTAAAAGTGAGAGGATAACAAACATCGATACTAAGTCAATGGTCGAGAAATCTCAAACTGGAAAGTTTGGATTCGGGTCGAAGATACTGGTATACGACGAACCAAGGATCCGTCGTTTAATGGATTTAGATCCAAGAATTTGCACCCATTTGCAGCGTTGCGTTGTGTTAGCGGTCCGGATCATTAATGAAGGTCCACCCGCGTAGTAGTTGCTGTATCCAACGTCAAGGCAGGCAATTACAATGATGATAACCTTGAACCGAATAGAGTTAGTCATTATTGGCCAAGAGAGTCAAGAAAGGCCATTACAATGATGAGAAATATATATATATATATATATATGACAGCAACGGATACAGGAGGAACAAGTCAAAACTCACAAGGATTCCATGCCCCATTCCAGCACGAATATCTACCAGCTAACCGACACATCTCTTTCAAATGCAGCATGTTGCTTGACTTTGTGTGCAAACTATGAAAGAACAGTCGACAGCTTAGTCTCAAGGGAAATAAAATATCACATGACAGGCGCAATACGATATCTTATAAGATAGCTTTGTTTATCGTAGCAGAAGCATCCTTTATGGGCTGTTACATACAATTAAAGTCGGTATTCCCCATCATAATCCAAGAAATAAATCATTTTATTGTATTTATTTACTTATTTTTGGATCTGACTGCTCTCTGCAGTTGCAATGGCTTCTCATGACGAAATCTGTTATTTACCTTCTTAAAATCAAAACACACAGATAAAAGCATACTCTACATTCTGTTTCCAAACATAAAGAACAAAGATGATGGAAGCACACATCAACATCAATCTAATGAGAATTTCTAGTATCTAAGCTACTACTATTGACTAGAGAAACTCGGGAAACAAGCTGTTGGTTGACAATTACAAGAGTAAAAGGCCAAAAAATGTCAACATTTACCCAGCTACAGACCATTCTCTCATGTAAAGATGGCGGCAAAGTCATCTACTAAACATAATCAAAGTTGCAAGTCTGTAACAAATGTCTAACATTGCCACCTGCCTCAAAACGTATTCATGAAAAGATGTTTCCAATATATAACTGCAGCAGCAAACATGAAGTCAAAGAGCAAGAAAGCACTTTAGAGGAGCAAGCATAGTCAAAATGCCAAGGAAAATAAGCAACATAGCAGCAATTTACCAATTAGTTGTCCAGGGAACAGTAGACATGTTACCATTCATTAGTCTGAGACAGATTGAGTTCCTAGCATAAGAGAACAACCAAAACATATTTGCAATTGGCTCGTTGACATAAACAACTTCATAGCAAGCGGCATAAATGCCCAAAGTACCACAATGTCACAAAGGCAACAAGGTCCCAACCATGAAAAGTAATACCTCCACAAGCAAAACATAGATGCAAGTTTCAGTTGCAAACATCACGGCTTTTTCCGTTACCAAGAGATCAATTAGTCCCTCAAGTTCACAAAACATGGCAGATGATTGTACTACTAAGCACTACTAAGGAAAACAAGGAACAGAAAAGGAGGGCTGCAAAAGGATCTTCAACCAATCTGCCAAACTGACAACTGCTTAAGAGCATGATTTTCCTAATTCCATTATCAGGTATCCTTGAGCTTGAAGAGCTGCTGCATTTATAACTTATTTGCAAGCAGAAAAAGGAAATCTTAGCCTAGTTTTGCCCTTGAAAAGTCCATCTCTGGGTGCTGCACAAGCAAAAAATCAGAAATTCTATGAGACTCAAAAACAAACAGGTTGGTAAACGCTGAATCCTGCAAAGATGTTAAGAAATTAGAGAAGCTTATTCACCTGGGCCATGAACTTTTTGAGAATTTCCTGCTTCTGCATCTCATCACTTGTTGGAAGACCCATGGATTTCTGTCGCTGGTCAAACTGTAAAAAAAGAAAAAAATCAAGCTAGCTCCAGACAACATAAAAGTATAACATAACACTAAATCCAACTCATGTTAAAAAAAAAGAACTATTAAGATATATCAGGGATAAACCTGATAAAACAAAGTGCAAGTTTAGCAAACTTTGTGATAATTATATTGCAGCAATTATTTTAGGAAAGAAAAAAGAACATATTATTTCGTTAAAGCAAGCTGAATGCAACAGTCTCCTGCGAAGTCAGAGCTCATGCAATACCCAAATATTATAATTAGGAAAAAAATATTGATTTCTATGGTTTAAAAAGATCCATTTATCTATCACATATCAGGGAGATCATAGAAGGTGAACAAATGGTTTAAAAGCAAAAGTTTTTGAGATACTAGATTGCAAAATTCAAATGAAAAGAAGACTAATTTTTTTAGTAAAGCAAAATTACAGTAAGCTCATGAGGTATCAGCGCTCATAATGTCAACCAATTCATTTAGAATGGAGTTGAACCACTCCAGAAATTCAAGCAAATTTAGCCAATCAATGTCACAGATGGCTCAGGCATGATAGATAAATGGCTCAGGCATGATACAACTTATACCGGGTACTGAAACACTCCAAAACAATGTCACAGATGGCTCAGGCATGATACAAGTTCCATTCAGCAAAATGAACATTATGCAGGTTGAAAAATAATTTCTGACAGAAATGTAGACAGAAATCATAAAATACCTGTTGTCCAACCACAAGAAAGAATATTTTTTAACGATTGCACCACAAACAAAAATACTAAAACAATCCAAGACAAAACCAGATAACAAACATAACGGTTTTCTTCACAAATGAGTAATTTACCATCATTTTCTCTACAGTTTGCCGAGTTTCAGGATCCAGATCAGATAACTTGCTATTCTCAGGTTCTACTTTCTGCGTATCAATTTCAGGGTCACCCTTTACCACACATTTCCACCATTCCATCTGATTTTGCTTGGTCAAAAGTACAGAAATGAATTTTCCATCCTCTGTGTGCCAATGGAATTTACTAGTAAGCTCTAAAAGCAATAACATAATTTGCACCAAAGGTAGTCACAAAAACATACCTATGCTCCAAAAACAATCTTCTGCTTTCACTGGTTGATAAAGATCCCCCTGGAAAGGTGTTAGCAATAAAAATGTAAGCGCTCCAAGAAGAGAAGAGCGTACCAGCAAATAATCCAAGAACAATTTCTCAATGTAGCATTGCCTAGAAAAATGACCCGTTACATAGACACTTACATCGATAATTAGAGGTTGTCCCCTTAAGCCAACCTTCAGATGAGTCTTCTTTATCTCGCAAGTAACAAACCTTGATTTTGTCCCCTGAGGAACTGGAATGCTCACGGTGACCTCTTGAAGTGTTTGTGTCCAAGAATAATTATCTAAGTCCAGACCATTTCCAGAATTTGGCTCTGCAAAATGAGGAACAGAATAAGGAAAATATTTTTTCCCAAGTAAAAACTTAAAAACATACAAGAACTTAACCAAAGACATCAAGAATTAAAGACTGCTACATATAAAGAAAACAAGTGTTTATCATTTAATTCTCAAGGAAGGAAAGAAAATGGCGTTTACCAGTTCTAATAATATTGCCAAAACACCCTTGGCCTTTTAGAATATCCCCTCCTGCTCTCTACTACAGCCCATTAAATTTTGCTGTCTGCTCTTTTGTAATCTCTATTTGGTGTATTGATTAATTTTTCCATTTATACATGTAATGAAGCTCAGTGTACTGTTATATATCACGTTATGATGTATCCTCCTCTCTTGTGGTCTTAAGTTATTTTTGTAATGGTGTTGTTTAATCAACAGAGATTTAGTTGACATGGAATACTGTTGGATTGCCGGTTTAATTTGCTCTTGTTCCTGAGTCTTGCTTGATGGGAACTACCTTTTAAATAATTCAGATATTCAAAACTGAATTAACAACTAGTATTAGAGGAACCCTTGGCCTTTCAGTCAATTTAAATATTAAACATGTTCTGAGTATCCATCATATATAGAATTTCACATTTTGCTGTTCTATTCAATCATCCATAGAATTTCCCACTGTAGTAATGTGACAGATTCTGCTGTTCCAGATTGATAATCATAAAAAGTTATTGTCATATGTAACAACTTGTAGAACAATACGACTATAGCTCATACATGTTAAAAATATTAGACATTTTAGCCCCCCTAAAGAGAAAGATAAACCCTTGCCTTTTCCCATCGATCAAAACATTAAACATGTTCCGAGCATTCGTATCTAAAGAATTTCCCACTTTGCCGGACCTAAGACCACCATAAAAATTAAAGAAACAAGCACAATCAATGCACGTCCCCACGAAGTATCTGATTTGCTGTTCCATTCGAAGCATCCAAATATACAAGGATCCCTCCTAAAAATCAAATTTTGCATCTTCAGAAGAACCACAAATAGTCATAGTCTGTTCCTTTTCTAGTCATTCGCATGATCCAGAACCTATTACTCATGTTTCAGGTTAAATCTTGGGCATGTGCACAGGAAAGCAGGCAAACTCTTCAGAATCGACATCATAGGTTCAAACTTATTACCGGACAAGTACTACAGAGCTAAATGTTACGGAAATAATGATCTCAAAAGGAAGAAGAGAGCTTACTCCGCACACCCTCCTTCTCCTCATCCTTGGCCGCCGCAGCGGCCTCCGTCTTCTGATCCTTGGCCTCCGTCTTCTCAGCGGCCTTCTGTGCCGCCTCCTTGAGCCGCTTCTCGGCCTTGGCAGCCTCATCGGCCGCCCTTTTCTTCAGCCTCTCCTCGGCGTCGACCTTCTCCTTGGCGGCGGTCACCGCTCGTACGACCTTTGTCACCGCCGCCTCATCCGTGAAGAAATCCGACTGCCGTCTGACGAGGTCGATGGCAGCCTCGAGGAAGGGCATCGGCCCCTTTTTGGCGAGCACCGAGGCCAAGGACTCCTCATCGGGATCCGCCTGCGGAGCGGGGGGCGGAGAAGAGGAAGAGGGGTTTTGCTGCTCTTGCGCCTCTTCCTCGACCTCAGAGATCACGGCCATGGCGGCGGCGTCACGTTGGAGGGAGAGAGAGGGAAAGAGGAGCAGGAAACAGAGAGCTAGATTTAACGGAAGAGTTGCGAGGGTTTGAGAGAGAGAGAGAGACGTGGGTTGGAAGAAAGCCTAGAAGCTTCTGTAGGAATGCCATAGGTGTAACTTCAACCATTAAACTTACGGAAACTCTTTCAAATACCCAACTTATGATTGGACAAAATGTGGGGTTAACTTGTAGGGCCACCAAAGAGGCTGTGTTCTTCTAATCATAGGAAGGTATTCGTTCAAAGGGCTAAATCATGGGTTACTGAAGCCTCGTTTTTCCAGATACTTCAGGAAAGGGTGCGGTCCGATCTGATGGATCATCAACAAGTTTGTCTCCTCAACGTGTGTTTTTGAGCTAAATCGATGTGTTTCTGTTTTATGTTTTAGCTGCCTGCAACAAAATGTTTAAATTGAATGGCATCATTTTTGGCAACAATATGATAATGTCTTCTTATTCGGCACATTCTCTTTTCCAGTATTTGGGTTTTGTATTTTATGCGAAACATTTTCTTGTTTCCCAATATTCTGAAAGTAAATAGAACGTTTTCTTGTTTTCAAGATCTTATCATGAGATGATGTTATTTTAATTAACATTAATTAGATGCTTGTGAGGATTGTTCTTGAAAACAAGCATCTAATTATGTTAGGTTACGTTCCTACTAATTAGATCAGTGTTACCTCTCATGTTCATAGTTAATATGAGATTGTGTAGTGAAGGAAATAAAATAAGAAAATTGATTATTTTTGAGAAAATAAGAATAGAAAGGTAGAGACAGAATATGGATATCATGTTGTATAGTTTTGAATTTTTTATTTGGAAAAATATGTTAAAACAAAATAATTATTTTTCCTTCTTCATCAAAATAACAACTTGATATCAAAATGTAAATATCAACCAGCACAGCATAAACAATAGAGCAATAAATCAATGAGACCAAATTTTTAATGTGGAAAACTCAATGTGAAAAAAATCACGGGACCATAGTCCACCTCAAACTTTCACTATCAATAGTAATGATAACAAGTTTACAGTAAATCTTCTTTAGAATAACCAGAGGATCATAATAACATCAAGAATAGCATATCATCATCACATAGGATGGATCTCATCAAAAAGAATTCTAGATCTCACAAAATGGGTATAATAGGAAAGTACCTCAGAGAGGGTAAACTGCAGATCAACACCGTTAGGATTGTAGAGCTTGCTGCAAGGATTCTCTGCATAAAATTTGAGTCAAAACTGATAATATTTGGTCATTGATCGTCAAGTAGAAAACTCAAGATCCTAATCTTTCTCTCTCATTTTCTCTCTCTCTCTCTCTCCTCTCGCTGTGCGTTGTGTGTCGTCGTCGTTCTCTGCACGCACGCTGCCCTCTCTCCTTTTTCGCTCTTTGCGTCGTCACCACTCGCTGCACAATCTCGTTGCACCGATTGCCCTCGTTCGCTGCTTTCTTTTTAATTATTGATTTGGGCTCCAAATGCCCAATTGTCCAAGTCCACATATGGGCTGGACCTAACAATTCTCTTCCTCCAACTCATAGTGGGCTGTACCAAGCCCGCTCTTCGTCTACATGCTTTAAGCTTCTCATTAGGTAAAGACTTTGTCAATATATCTGAATCATTCTCATTGGTATGCACTTTTTCCAACTATAATTCTTTCATCTCAAACACATCATGAATCCAGTGATATCTCACATCAATATGCTTAGATCTAGAATGATATGTTGAATTATTGAAGAGCTGAATGACGCTCTGACTATCACAGTAAATAGTATATCATTTTTGTTTCAAGCTCAATTCCTGTATAAACTTTTTCATCCATAAAGCTTCCTTGTAGGTTTCAGTAATTACTATGTATTATGCTTTTGTGGTTGATAGAGCAACACAATTCTGTAACTTTGATTGCCAAGAGATTACTCCCCCTGCAAATGTCATCAAGAACCCCGAAGTGGACTTCCTGAAATCAATATTACCAGCCATGTTTGCATCTGTGTAACCTTTTAACACAGGTTCATCATTGCCAAAACATAAACATAACCTGGTACCTCTTGTCTGCATCTGTGTAGCCTTCTAACACAGGTTCATTATTGCCAAAACATAAACATAACCTGGAAGTACCTCTTAGATATCTTAATATCCATTTCACTGCTGTCCAATTTTTCTTTCCATGATTAGAGAGAAATCGGCTGACAACTCCAACTACATGGGCTATATCTGGCCTAATACAAACTATAGTATACATCAAACTGCCTACTGCAGACGAGTAAGGCACTCTGGACATTTCTTCTTTTTCTTTCTCACTTGTAGGACATTATTTCGAACTAAGCTTGAAATGACCTGCAAGTGAAGAACAAACTGCTTTGGCTTTACTCATGTTAAATTTTTCAAGAACCTTTTCAATGTAAGTCTCCTAAGATAGCCAAATCTTTCTTTTCTTCCTATCACGAAAAATCTTCATGCCAAGTATTTGTTTCACCGATCCCAAGTCTTTCATGGCAAAAGACTTACTTAGCTCTCTTTTAAGTTTTTCAATTTTACCAGTATCATGACCAACAATTAGTAGGAGAATAATGAACATATAGCAGGAGAATAACGAAATCATTATCTAAATTTTTTTTCATAAACACACAATGATCAGATGTGGTTCTATCATACACTTGGCTCATTATAAATGAATCAAACTTCTATCATACCCTTAGCATATCATATCACTATCTAGGTGTCTATTTGAGTCCATATAAGCTTTTCCTAAGCTTACACACAAGATTTTCTTTTCCCTTAACTTTGAAACCTTTTTGTTACTCCATATAAATTTCTTTTTCTAAGTCACCATGATGAAATGTTATTTTCACATCAAGTTGCTCAACTTCTAAATTCAAGCGGGCAACTAAACCAAGAACAACTTGGATAGAGGACATTTTCACAACTAGAGAAAATATTTCTTCAAAGTCAATACCTTTCTTCTGACTGAATCCTTTCATAATTAGTTATGCCTTATATCTTTGTTGTGAGCTATTATTTTTAGACTTCAATTTGTAAACTCATTTATTCTTGAGAGCTTTCTTCTCTTTATGCAACTTTACCAAGTCATAGGTGTGGTTCTCAAGCAAAGATCACATCTCTTCTTGCATGGCTTTAACCCACTCATTCTTATGCTTATGTAGAATAGCTTCTTGATAAGTTTCTGGCTCTCCCCCGTTAGTAAGTATAATATACTCATGTGGAGGATATCTAGTAGATGGTTGTTGCTTTCTAATGGATCTTCTCAATAGAATCTCAATTGGTGGTGGAGGTGCTTGTTCAGTTGGTTCAGCATCATCAACTATAGGAGTCTCACCACTAGCATTCTCACTATAATCTTCTTCTTCATCTCCCCCATGATCATCATGAACTACGAGTGAAGGAACTGGACCCAAACTCCAAGGAATATAAATAGAGGTTTTTAGCTTCTCAACATTATTACCATCATCAAATAATTGGTCTTCCAGAAATACAACATCTCTGCTTCTAATAATTTTCTTATTCACTGGATCACATAATCTGTACTCAAACTCTTCATGATTATATCTCAAGAAGATACATGCTTTTGCCTTACTATCAAGCGTGGACCTTTCATCTTTGGGAATATGAACAAATGCTTTACACCCAAAGACTCTTAAATAATTATAAGATATATCTTTTCCTTTCCATACTCTCTTTAGAACATCACCTTTCAAAGGAACTGATGGAGAAAGATTTATGAGGTTACTTGTAGTTCTCATAGCCTCCCCAAAATGACTTTGGTAACTTAGTGTGAGAAAGCATACACCTAATCCTTTCTTCAATGGTTTTATTCATCCTTT
The DNA here is from genome assembly GCF_036884655.1 of Musa acuminata AAA Group. Taxonomy (NCBI): domain Eukaryota; kingdom Viridiplantae; phylum Streptophyta; class Magnoliopsida; order Zingiberales; family Musaceae; genus Musa; species Musa acuminata. Next base: position 21,377,850 of record NC_088359.1, read on the forward strand.
CTGCCACACCGTTCTGCTGAAGAGTTTTAGGAACTGTTTTCTTAAGCCTGATACCATGAAACCTGTAATAATTCTTAAAAGGACCCCTGTACTCGCCACCATTATCTGATCGAACACACTTTAACTTTCTACGAGTTTCTCTTTCAATATTGACATGAAACTCCTTGAAAACATCGAGTACCTGGTCTTTAGATTTTAAAGTAAAAATTCACACTTTTCTAGAATGGTCATCAATAAAAGTAACAAAATAAAGAGCACCTCTAAGAGTTCTAGTTTACATAGTACAAACATCAATATGAACTAAATCAATAACATCCGATCTTCTAAATGATGGATAAGTATGAAATGCAACTCTATGTGTTTTTCCAACTAAACAATGATCACAAGATTTAAGAGATGTACCTTGCAACTCTGGTAAGAACTACTTTCTAGTAAGAGTTTGAAGTCATTTCTCGTTGATATGACCAAGTCTGTTGTGCCAAAGATCTATACTTTCACCTTTTTGAATTGCATTAATCTCTCCTTTATGTAGCTTAGCTTCCATGACATAAAAAGAATTAAGCTTCTTTCCTCTTGCCACAATTAGAGAACCTTTGGTGAGTTTACATTTGCTTTCACTAAAATAATGTGCAAAGCCCTCCTCATCAAGTCTGCCCATAGATATCAAGTTAAGACGAATATCTGGAACATGTCTTACATCTTTGAGTATCAATTTGTTCCCAATACTGGTCTCCAAGCAAATATCTCCAATACTCAAAATCTTAGATGTACCACTGTTTTCCATTTTGATATTACCAAAATCACCAGCAGTATAAGACCTGAAGAAATCACCATGAGAAGTAACATGAAATGAAGCACCAGAGTCAATTACCCAGTTACTATCCTGAGCTACAAGATTGACACAACCGTCATCACAAACAATAGTGATATCACATTTAGTAGCAACTGTATTGGTCTCTTTCTCATTTTTCTTCCTTTCATTATGTTCTCGCTTCCAAAACCTACACTCTTTCTTCATGTGACATGGTCTGTTACAGTGGAAACATTTGATATCTCTTCTAGACTTGGATCTTCCTCTATAACCATATGGATTTCTACTATGACTTCTTCCACGTCTTTCTTGTTTTTCAGTAATAAATGCACCAGAAGAAGATACACCTTGTTCTTTCCTTCTAGCATCTTCATTTAGCAAACTATCTTTAACCATATCTATAGTTAGAGTCCCCTCTGGCGTGAAGTTACAAATAGTCACCACAAACATTTCCCAACTTTCTGGTAAAGAGCTGAGAAGTAATAATCCTTGCATCTCATCATCTATATTTATTTTTATAGCAATCAACTTATTTGCAAGACTCTGAAATAGGCTTATATGCTCAAAAATATTACCACCATTTTTATACTTCAAATTTACAAATCTTCTGACGAGAGAAATTCTATTTCCCACTGTCTTTTTCGCAAAGAGATTTTCTAACCTTTGCCAAACAATATCAGCTCTGGTTTTATCCGAAATATGCTCATGCAAGTATATATCCATCAATCTTCTAATATAGGAAATAGCTTTTCTATGTTGAACTTTTCATTCTTCATCGTCCATAGTAGAAGGTTTATCTTTAATCTTGATGGGTTTATACAAATATTTGCAATAAAGCAAATCTTCCATCATATACCTTTAAGTAGAATAATTTGATGAGTTCAATTTAATCATACCATCCGCCTACTCCATTTTAATTACACAAGAAAAACTAGCACCAAATAACTTGTTGCTCTAATACTACTTGTTGGGAAAAACCTATTAAAGCGGAATAATTCTTTTCCCTCTTTGTGTATCAAAATAGGTTCATCATCAAAATACCAACTTGATATCAAAATGCAAATATCAACTAGCAAAGCATAAACAATAGAGCAATAAATCAATCATACGGTGAAACCAAATTTTTAATGTGGAAAATCCAATGTGGGAAAAACCACGGAATCGTAGTCTACCTCAAACTTCCACTATCAATAGTAATGATAATAAGTTTATAGTAAATCTTCTCTAGAATAACTAGAGGATCATAATAACATCAACATCAAGAACATAGATCTTAGCTCAAGAATAACATATCATCATCACATATGATGGATCTCATCAAAAGAGAATTCTAGATATCACAAAGTGGGTACAGTAGGAAAGTACATCAGAGAGGGTAAACTGCAGATCAACACCATTAGAATTGTAGAACTTACTACAAGAATTCTCTGCATGAAATTTGAGTCAAAACTAATAACTTTTGACCACTGATCGTCAAGTAGAAAACTTAACATCTTAATATTTCTTTCTCTTTTTTTTTTGTCTATGCTCTTTTCTATCTCTTTCCTCTTGTTGTGCGCTCGTCGTTCTCTGTACGTTCTCTGTACGCACGTACGCTGTCCTCTCTCCTTTTTCTCTCTTTGTTCTTCTCTTCTCTCTCTATATGCCGTCGCCACTCGCTACGCGATCTCGTTGCATCGATTGCCCTCGTTCGTTGCTTCCTTTTTAATTATTGATTTGGGCTCCAAATGCCCAATTGTCCAAGCCCACATATGGGTGGACCCAACATTTTTAAATATTACTTCTCATGGTATTAATTTATATTGTTCGAATGATATGAGAAAAAAAATAGTGTCAAGGCTACATAATTATTTTCAAAAAATAATTTATATAATTTAAGTACGTGATGAATCATCTAATTATTTTCAAAAAGTAATAATGCATATCATTGACATAATTTATAAGGTGTATTATTATTTAAAAGTATTGCAAGAAAAATTATATGTTGACAATTTAGAAAAGCGATTTGAATAGTTAAGTATTTTATTATTTAAAATTACTATAAAATAATCTATACGTTTGTGATCAAAGAAAAATTGTATGATTTGCATTTATTGAAATAAATGTTTGCTTGTTTTCAAAATATTTCAATATTATATTTAAAAATAATTGAAATTTTTATTATTATTATTGATTTCAAATAATATGTGATTCGGATGCTCAAACTCTTAATTTGTAAATGTATCCTATATATTATTTTATGTTACATTGTAGTTGTTTGATTACTATGACTATAATTTTGACTATAATATATATATATATATATATATATATATATATATATATATATATATATATATATATATTATTGCTCAATTGGTTGATTGCATGTATTTCCAAGTTATATGAAGCATGCATCATTAAATTTTAGGTTGATGAAAGTGTGCTTTTGAATTGGATGATGTATTTTCTATTTCTTGGCATTGTTGTGCGGATACATTTTCATCGCTATGTGTTGTGGTCATTATAGGGAGTGTGTATAATCCTACTTTTGCTGCATTGTTCCTTTTTGAGTCTAATTTTGGTATGGGTTGGATTGAAGTACTTATTAAGGACAATGTCTCTGTAGACAATATGATGAGGATTATGAATATAACATTTTGGCAAGTTTTCTTAGTAGTTCTCATGTAAACTTAGTACTTCTCCTAACACGATCAATGATCAGATTTAAATGATGTTAAATCTATTGTGGTTGAGAAAGATTTAAAAGCAGGATAGAATATATTGGTGATAGGCTCATGAGATTACTAGTTAAAATTACTCGGTTGTAATTTCGTTGTTCCAATTAAACTGATAAGATCCTAAAGTCTTATCGTCGCTCTGATACCAAATGATAAGACCCTAAAGGTCTTATCGTCGCTCTGATACCAAATGATAAGACCCTAAAGTCTTATCGTGGAAAAAAGGAGAGAAATGGGGATGATAATGATCGCTTCGAGGGGATCGGCCTCCTTGATCGCTTCGAGGGGATCGGCCTCCTTGATCGCTTCGAGGGGATTGGCCCTCCTTGATCACTTCGAGGGGATCGACCCTCCTTGATCACTTCGAGGGGATCGACCTCCTAGGGTTTGTCCAAAGATAGAATAGTATTTTTCATAGATTACTGAAAAGAAGCAGTTACATCCCTATTTATAGAGTTCCACCCAGAGTCCATCAGGCCTTGAACTCTAATAATAAATAAATATTAAATAAACCTCTACTTGACTCTAATTGAACCAAATCGACTCAATAAACAACTGGACTAAATAGACTCAATAAACATTATTCAAAAGCTTAGAAAAAGGGTCCTAACAGTTCCTCCCTCTTCAAATCAGCCTTGTCCTCAAGGCTAAGCAGCATCAATCTCTAGGAGCTTCTCTTTCAGTACTTTAGTCATAGACTATCTGTAACGCATCACAACCCGTTGATCAAGTAAGTATGATCTCCACTTTTTAATAGTGTAAGCAACAAGTCGGTCTTTCAATGTAGCAATCGTTGCATGAAACTTCTGGCCCTGTATAATCAATTTTATCTTTGAACCTTTGCTATCACAAGTGAAAATCCATCCATCAACGATCTTTACTTCGAATTTGTCATAGTCTTCAATGTGGTGGGCCAATCGGTCAACAGTCTCACTGTCCATAAAATTGTTAGTGCTACCAGTATCAATCAAAACTATAACAGGCTGATGTTTCAGAGTTTCGCCAACTTCCATAGTTTGCGGGTTAGAGTAGTCGGCTAATGCATGCATTGTATATATAGTAGTTCCAACATCTTTATTAGAATTTATACCTTCATGATCGGAGTCCACATCTTAACTTTCGGTTCCTCTCCAATTGGTTCAATCATCAGAAGTTGCCCTTGTTTACATCGGTGCTCCATACTCCATTTTTCATCATAATACAAACCCCTTGCTGATCTTTCCTTGCTAATTTTTTTCTCATGCAGATTTGCAAATGAGATTGCAGCTATCATAGTACGGGGTTGACGAGCCTTAACTTCACACCGGATCTCTGGAATAAGCCCTTCAATAAATGTATCCAGAAGTTATCGGTTCGACCAATCTCTAGCTTGATTTGATAATCTTTCAAACCTACTCTGATATTCTAACACTGTAGAAGTTTGATGAATTTTGGCGAGCTGGCAATCAACATTCTCATATTCGGATGGGCCAAAGCGAACAAGAAGCCTTCTTTTGAACTGCTCCCACGAAGGAACTCCGTGAAAAGTTTCATACCAATCATACCACTGGAGTGCATCTCCCTCGAGTTGGATTGAGGCCACTTCTACCTTGGATTCTTCTGGGGTTCTGTGAAAACGGAAAACATTTTCTGCCTTAGAGATCCAATTGGTCGGATCTCCATCTTTCCATCTCGGAAATTCCATCTTCATGTGTGAGTAATTTGTGTTATAATCTTGGGGCCCTTTTCTTGTATTTTCAAATCTGTGCAACGTAGAACTTGAGCTCCCACCTTGTTGAAATTTACTAAGGCTCCCCAGTAAGTCCTTTTTGAAATCATTAAGTACTTCTTGTAATCGGTTCTCAATTCTAATTTTCAATGCTTCCATTTGTGCTTTCACTGAGTTATCGGTGGCCATTGCGTAAGACTGCAAATCTGTAATCTCAACTCCTGTTTTTGGTGTCGGACAAGGGCATCAACACTGTAGATGCGAAGTTACCGAGGAGGTGGACGCCAATGGCAGTGCTGCGATCGCTGCGTTGGAGGAAGAGTAGCTGCCCTGTTTCTATCGAGGCGTGGGGTGAGAGCGCCGAGGTTGGAAGGCGACTGCGTTGATGTGGCTGCAGCTGGGGGCAGCGTTGCCAAGGGCCTGTCGCTGCGGTGGTTGTGACGGTGCGGATGGAAGGCAGCGTTGCTATGTCTCTACCGCACTACGAAGGCGTTGGTGACGTCGATGGATCGCGTGCGGTTGAGGACACAACGGTGTCATTGAAGCGACCGGGGTTGAGGCTGCAGTGGTGGCAACCGGTGGCTGCGGCAACGAAGCAGAGCAAGGGGGCTACAGCAACGGTGCAGATCGACGGGGTTGAGGTGAAGGCTGCGGTGGCTGGCAGTAGTAGTCGTTGCTGGCCGGAGCGCAGCGGCAGCGGTGGAGAAGGAGGCAGCAAGGGTCGTGGCAGGCTGCAGCAACATAGGAAGCTATGTTTCGGCAACCGTTGCAATGAGGGCTGCGGCAACCGGAGGCTACCAGGCTGGGCGGCGAGCGGCGTCGTCGCTGGCTGGGCAGCAGTGGCGACGATTGTGGCAACCGGCGTTCGCAGCAGCAAGAGGACCCACGACTGCAGCAGCAAGGGGACCCGCGACTGCGACGGTGGTAACTGCCCTGTTTCGGTCACTACGGATGCAGAGCAAATGGACGCAGCGGCTGGGAAGCGAGCGGGAGCAGCGGCTGGGATGCGAGCGGCGGTCGTCACGGGGGAGCAGCGGCTGGCAGGCGACGGTGACAGCGCTCGAGGCGACGGCAGCGGCTGGAAACAAGGGCAGCAGATGTGAGTTGCCCGTGATTGCCCTGTTTCGGTTACAAAAGATGCAGAGCAAGGGGGAGCGGCGGCTGGGAGGCGAGCAGCAGTCGCCGCACGGTGGCTGGCCGTAGTGGTGGGTCGGCTGGAAGGCGACGGCGCTCGAGGCGTGGCTGCGATCGACGAGGGGCTGCGGCAACAGAGGAAGCTCTGTTTCTGCAACCGCTGCAACGAGGGGCTGCGGTAACCGGCGGCTGCGGCTGCGACCCAAGGGGAGGCGGGCGGCGGTGGAGAGGCAGCGGTGGTGGCGTGGCTGGGAGCAGCGTCACCAACGATCGCCGAGGAGGAGAGGTCGAGCGGCTGCGCTGCGACGCAAGGGGAGGCGGGCGGCGCCAGCAGTAGGGCTGGGATGGACGCTGGCAGCGTCGTCTCCTGGCCGGGGAACAGCGACGGCGGTGGTCGCCGGCCGGGAAGCGGGGCGATGGTGGGCGCTGCCGGAGAGCAGCAGCGGCGGGTGGGCTGGCCGGAAGCACGGGACGCAGGGGCTGCGGCTTCTTTTCTTCTCTCTCTTCTTTCTTTCTTTCCTTTTTTTTTTTTCTTTTTTTTTTTGATAACTTCGTTGCAGCGAGAACGTGAAGGATTGCTGCTCTGAGGGGATCGGCCCTCCTTCATCATTTCGAGGGGATCGACCCTCTTTGATCACTTCGAGGGGATCGGCCTCCTAGGGTTTGTCCAAAGACAGAATAGTATTTTTCATAAATTACTGAAAAGAAACAGTTACATCCCTATTTATAGAGTTCCACCCAGAGTCCATCAGGACTTGAACTCTAATAATAAATAAATATTAAATAAATCTATACTTGATTCTAATTGAATCAAATCGACTCAATAAACAACTGGATTAAATAGACTCAATAAACATTATTCAAAAGCTTAGAAAAAGGATCCTAACATAAACTCACTCAAATATTACGGTAGTCCTCTAAATATTGTAAGTTTGTTTAAAACACGATTTATGGAATGGTATGTATTGGACTCTACTAAATCAGCATGGTCCAATGCCCAAAACATCGAATAATCATGTTATGAAGAGCTTGGTCTTTGGATCTAAATCTTCAAAAAAATTTCTTGTACTTAGGTCTTTGGATCACTAATTGCATTGTTTTAATTGCTGAGACAAGGCAGTAGTGATTTGGTGATTGATTGTGCAAATATCGGTATCACTGAGTAGCAGTTCTAAATATTGCATCCACAAGAAGAATCATATATATATATATATATATATATATATATATATATATATATATATATATATATCCTACATTATTTCCTTTGCAGAGAAAAAAAAAGAAAAAAAGAAAAATATGTGGTGAACAATGGTTTGTTTTTGTTGTATTCATATTGCAGTTCTGAATAGAGATTATCTCAGGAAATTCTTGTCATATTTTGGGTTCCACAAGTGATACAAAATATGTTCTTTCATTGTCTTTCCTTGATTGGTGATGTCGTCTATTGACTCAGCTCTCGGACGAAGCATGACTGAGGCCTTCAGGAAGTTGCCATGAAATTTCGCACACAATTGATTGAACTGACACTGTCTGTCTGAGGAAGGAGAGAGAGATCAATGGTGGGATGAAAAGACTTCAAAAAGTTAGGGTGATGCCTCTCCAGGGACAACCGATCACTTATATCCCACCATCATCATCATGCACAAATAACTCAGTGGTCCTGTCCTAGTCATGGCAGTCCTTGACATGAACTGCCAACACCCCGGTCTTTACCCCAACTTCTTGGTCGACTGTTTTGCACTGTAGATGGTTTGACATGATCAACAACATTAATGAGTGGGTCAACTTCAGTTTGGGGGTTCGGCCACTCGATCAAGGTGGCTACATCTCTTGGAACCATCACCTTTTCTCTTTTATTATGTTTGATGAAGCATTCATGACGCTTGAAGCTGCTAAATCGATTGTTGACGAAATAAGATCATCGTTTCAGTGTCATCTTAGTTGGGACTGTGGCAATGGTTGCATGTTGTCTTAATCCATTAGAGCAAGAAGGTGGCCAAAGGTGGGCGTTATTAGACTGCGTTTGACATTGTGCCTAACACATTGGTTGAAGCATACCCATGTCTCCTTGGGAAGTTTGTATGATCATCGTCTTGAGAGAGAGAGGGGGGGAGAAGCATGGCATTTTTCGGATAACTTTGCATGTTGTTAGGAAATCTTTACACCATGGTCGAGGTGTCACGCGGTTCGGTCCGGTCCCGGATGCGTAAGGTCGTCCACGTGAATGCTCGGGTGATGAGGGTTCGAGCCGGGTTGGCTTCGAGTCTCGTCCCCTGAGCATAGTCTTCTCTCTTGATGAGTGGCCTGCTTTTCCGTCGCTGAGCTCCTGCACACAGGTCGAGGTTGGGAGGGAGATTTTTTAACCTGACCCCTATGAAGCTTAAGTCAGCTTTTAGTGGAATGAGAGGGAGTTGAGTGTTCGAAGTGCCTCCTCCTCCGAATTAAGGAGGATTAGCTTTTATACCTACGAGGATGAGTTGGTCGTACGGTCAATTCACTATGACCAGCTCCTTGGGCGGTGGCCGACTTAAGCTTCTATATGAGCGCCAATCGACCTGCACGGATCGGCATCACGCGACGCCACCCCGAGCTTTTCGAGATGATTGTACCATGATGATGTCGTTCGTACGGAGGGGGCGACAAGCAATTGCCCACCACGTGTGTGCTGTGCACCACATCGTATTTGAGGTTTCACGTCTGCATCATTGTGTCTGCTTGCCTGGGTCCACATGGGCGATGCTAAAATATACCGTATCACATGTTATACTACATCTGAATAGAGTTGGTGCTATTGTTGGACTTCTTGATGTCATATATCTGATTCAGCAAGATAATTTTCTTGAGAGAGAGAGAGAAAGAAAAACAAAAAAAGAAGCATGACATTTTCCGGATATGTTTGCGTATAATACGTGTAGAGCTGGTGCTGTAGTTTCCTTCTTGATGTGAGAGACCCGATTCAATAAGATTATCGTCTTGAGAGAGAGAGAGAGAGAGAGAGAGAGATGTTTGGTTCTTTCAGGTTTGCACGGCGTAGAGAATGGAATAGCAGCCATGAATTAGGTGCTTCCCATTCCCTTGACTGCGTCCGGTGCAAGGCGGTCACCATCGCCACGCATGCACGCATGCGTGCGAGTCTGCTTGGCCATGTGGGTTTCTTCCCACTTGCATGACTGCCGCACTGCTCCGATGTCTTCCATTGATTCCAAGTCCACAACTCGCTCCCCTTCTTTTACTCCTCTCCGTGTCACGTATCGCATGGTGTTGCAATCAAAATGGTGGTTGTCTTCCCCTTTCAAGGAATAAATATTTTAGACCCATGTATAAACGGGTAATAGATTGTGTATATAATATAATGATCGGGCAATTATACATCAAATCTTAAATATTATAATAGAAGATTATAATAAAATATTTTATGAAAGAAAAGAGAAAACAGAAAAATAAGATAGTAAAATATGATCACTCTATTAACTTGGTTTTTTTTATAATTTTTTTAAAAACTAATTTATATGGTCGATAAAGCTTAGCTAGCCTAAATATGATAATGTGCTAGTCATACATATACGAATATATATTCAAAACATCATCCAAGTTATTTTGTATGCGGTCATATTATCGGATCTCATTAGAACTTCAAAGTTAATCACATCTTAAACATCGGTTTGATGATAGTGTATCGGATCCATTTACCAAAGGTTAAGAGTTTGTTAACACCTTAAACAATGGGCTTCCATAGAATCATCTGTTTTCATCTCAAATATTATATATATTTTTTCATTTCTAAACAAACAATACTTGAAAAATGATCAAATCAATTTCTAGTCGATGATCAAATTTACAATAATAAAAAAAAAATTAAATTTTATATTTCCATAAATAATACAAAATTTTGTTTTTAGAATTCATGGGGAGATAAATATATCCATGATTCCAGTAGAAAAATGAAGCAGCATGCCAACATATCATTAATACTACAAAAGAAGTAGGCGAAAAAATGTGAGGAAGTTTTCAACTGTGCATCCATTAATGAATTTGCTTGACTTGGATCAGAATTTACTTGCTAACTTGTAACTTATTCTAAAATGATTGACCTCGACATCCCAGGAAAATTTTGACTTAGAAACTGTTGGTGATTTTGATTGATCAAAACTGGTTTCTGACATCCTCCACCTCATTAAGTGATCAGGTCCTACACAGTTGAATTTTTTTTCCTACATTATCTACCCATGAAACCGATGCATATTAATGAGTTTTTGCTTCAAAAAATCTAATAGGAAAAGAAGGCTAGAAAAGCTTTTCATGATTACACACATGTTCATCGAAATCCCTTTTTGTTTCTGTAATTTTATAGCCATGTAAAAATTGGGATTATATGTGTATATATAATGGAAAAAAAATTAAGATATTTTTATTAGAATTTGATCTTGTTTTTGCTTTTGTATGTGCCATCACAAATGATTAAACAATATCATATGGGATACATCAGAAATTAGCAGCCAAAAGAAGTAGTGTCATGCATAATTCCAATGCAATCTTCTCATTCTCCCAATTAATATGTGAAATTCAATATATATACATATATATATCTTAGGACAGACCTCCAGATTTTTTTCTCTTTAATTTTATATTAATTATAATTGCTATTTTTAGGAGATCATATATTATAGTCCTTCGAAATGGAGAATTTGGAGATGTAATTACATAAATATTTAGATAAATCAAATCTAAAATCGTGGCTCAAATGCAACACATGAAATGGACTCGATCGTTCTCCTGATGTCAAGGGGGTTGACAAATATAAAATTCAATGATGTGGCTGTAAGACTCGACAGCCTCGACTCAGCTATAGGTGCAACTCCGTGGGTGTTAGTTCATGATAAGAGCAGGTGGCAAGTTGTGGTAGGTCAAAAGTGGTGAAAGACCAGAAGTCAGCCACCGATCTCTCACCTCGGTTCATGAGCCACGAGGTCAACGTCCCCCGCCGTTGACGATTTGACCCTCCTGTTCCCTTCTTTCTCTCAACAGTGTCTTGGTCGAGACAGCTGTGATGCACTCTTCCTTTAAGTCTCTACTTATCCATTGATGGAATTCTGTTAACCGTCATCTCTTTGCCAAACCTTGCGTACAAGAAGCGGCAGTAGTAGAAGGACTAAAGCAAGTCTTAATCTCCTGAGCTTGATCTGCCAGGAGGAATTTATAATTCCATTTCCAGTCAAGTAAGACAAATGGTAAATAACATTTCTCATTGGACATGCATGAGCATGGATAGATAGATAGATAGAGAAAGAGAGACATTTCTCATTGGACATGTCTGAGCATAGATAGATAGATAGATAGATAGAGAAAGAGAGAGAGAGAGAGAGATAATAGGGAGATGGATTGATAGAGAAATAAATGAAGGAAGCTTCCCTTGTGCGATCTAAGATGTCGATGGTACATCAGAGTAAATGCAACCGGCTGCCTTCTTTTGACTCATCTTGCAATCGATGCATGCCTGCCTTGGTCAGCGGATCCTGAGCGAAGAAAGACTTCCCTCGTGTCTTTTGTGTATATATATATGGGTGGCAAAGGTTGGAAGGAACGCACCCTCAGACCCTTGCCTTTGCCCCCTTTGTGTCGAAGAGGAGGAGCAAAAGGAGGGAAGGAAACGGACACCATCTTTGTATACATATACTCTCTCTCTCTCTCTCTCGTTCTTCATTCCTCGAGGAACAATAGCCCAAGGGCGACATGAGCAGGCCACTGGGTTCTGAGACGGTTGGTGTGAAGAAGGGTCCTTGGACGCCAGAAGAGGATCTAATCTTGTTCTCCTACATCAAGGAGCATGGTCCAGGAAAATGGAATGATGTTCCTGTCAAGACCGGTGACTCGATCAAGTCATATTGTGATTCCTTGATGAATTACATAACGATACCTGTTACATCAACATCGGGTTATGTTTTGGTTTTGTAGGTCTCATGAGATGCAGCAAGAGCTGCAGGCTCAGGTGGACAAACTACCTGAGGCCAGGAATCAAGCGTGGCAACTTCACCGATCAAGAGGATAGAATGATAGTTCACCTCCAAGCTCTCCTTGGCAACAGGTCAGAATCACTACTGCTCTTATGGTCTCAGCTCGATGGTCGGTCACGTTGATTCTTGTGTTATGACTCCATGCAGATGGGCTGCCATAGCTTCTTATCTACCTGAAAGGACTGACAACGACATCAAGAACCACTGGAACGCCCATCTGAAGAAGAAGCTCAGGAAGCTCGATGCTGATGCCGACGTCTCGAAGAGCGGCAGCAAGAAGCATTCCAACGAGCAGTCCATCTCCAGAGGACAGTGGGAGAGGTGTCTCCAAACCGACATCCACAAGGCGAAGCGAGACTTGTGCGACGCCTTGTTGATCGAGAAGCCGAGCTCCCCGCCTCACTCCAAGTTCCCCTCCGACGCCAGCAGCAGCACGCCGTGCGCATCGAGCACGGACGACATGGCCGGGCTTCTCCAAGGCTGGACCACCGATGACTCGCCGAAACCCGGAGATTCATCCTCCAGCCATCGGTTTGCCGACTCCATGAGCGAGGTTTGGGCGGACCAAGCACCACTCATCCTGTTCGATCCGTGGTTCTTTGACGACAGCTCGGCGCAGGGGCAAGAGAAGCTTTTCGGCATGGCGATGGATGAAACAGCTGAATTGTTTTAAGAAATTGCTGTCGCTTCTCGAGTCCTTGTCTTCTTCCGACGCATTACCATCGCAGATTTCAAAGGTGTAGGACATGGAACTGTCACTTGTGACGAACCTATATAAAAAGATCCAATACAGTGACTAATAAGCACATTTGAATAAAAAGGATAAGATTTTGTTCTTCAGTCGTCAATTCAAAATGGTTGCAATCTCAAGATGAGAACAGTCGAGCCAATTCGGCACCGTTGAACTCAGATTAAGCTCATTAGGCCACCCGGTCCAACTGAACCGCGGATCTCCCGGTTGGGTCAAGCCAGGGCCTTAGTATAAAAGGCGGCCCCTCGTTCGGTTGCGGTGGAGGGAAAGCAGCCCTTGTTTCCGAATTTTGAAGCGCGTTTCGCAGAGCCGATAGAGGGAGAGGAGGAGGAGGAGATCAGCGCTGAGAGCGTTGGATCCGCAAACGATGAGGGGAGAGGTGAGATCTCCTCCGATCTCCTTGTTCCTTCCGTTGTTTCCCTCGGATCTGTTGATGTTAGCCTTCTTGGATGGAGGTGTTCCTGGAATCTGCGATCTAATTGTTGTCATCTTCCTCTATCGTGTATCCGATCTTGCGTTTCTTTTGTGGGCTCGCTCCGATTAGATCCAGCTGCTGCGGCTTTTCTCGACTTGCACTTGCAAGTTGGGAATTCTGCATCAGCTCTGCTTCACGACGAATTTAGGGTTTCTGTAATTTCATTATGGTGGTAATTTAGTTGATTGATGTATTTGAAGTGTTCCTCTGGAGAATGAGTGGGCTTTTTCCTCTAGAGGCAGGGTCTTCATAGTCGGTTCACACAACGTGTTGCGCTCGTCGTTCTTTGTGAACCTCTATACTCTACTAACGCGGGATTTGCTGAATTGGGATTTCTGAGTCATCGCTAACTAGGTTATGGCGAATTTAGATATTTCATGTTACTGGAATTTTGATATATTATGTAGGGAATATTAGAGTCTCGGCTCTTGAACCTATTTCAGTTTTACTTTGCACATCATAATTGATACCAAACACCAAAAAGCTTTTTCTGTTTGTTTTATCTGTGAAAGATTTCATGGCTTTTTTTAGATGGATTGTCAATTTTAATTAATTAATTATATCATTTTTAATATGATTTTACAGTTGCATTGCTGATAAATTTATAAAAGACTGGTTTGTTCCCGGCTTGACATTGTTTGACCACATGGCTAATTTTTTCCTTGTTAATATGTCATGGTTCGAGATGTGTATGGAATATAAGTAAACTGTGTTTTATGTAAAAAATTTATGTGATTACTTTTTTTTGTCATGCCTAGTTTCTCATCAGTTTATAAGAGAAGCCCATTTCTAAGGGTGCAAACTTTTTTTCATAGCTGAATGTCACATCATTGTAACAAAAGTGATTCTAGGCAAGGTATGCAATATTGTATCGTATCAGTGTTTCAAGATTGGCTCGGTATGGTACGATATCGTGTACCGAGCGGTACACCTAATTTAGGCGTAAAACCTTCCGAAAATACTTGAAAATAAAAAAAAAGGTTAGGATAGGGTTTTTAAGTTAGAAATAAATATAGTAATAGCATAAGTTTAGCAAAATCAATGTAAATTAGGTAAGAATAGTATCACATATCTTTTTCGGGCTTTGAAGAATATTTTGTGCAAGATTTGTATTTCAGTCCATTATGAATTGTCCTTATGTAAACATATCTCTTGATTAGAAAGTTCTTCCTCTTAATCTTCCCAAATTAGTCTTGATTCAATTCACAAATCGTTGTTTTGTAGAGTTTAGGAGAGTACAAATGTGAGAAAAAAGAGTTTGAAATAGTTTAAAAGAGTATGAAAATGTAATAGAGTGAAATATGGGAGAAGAAGATGTTTAAATACTATGAGAAAGGGCTCCAACGGTCAATTTTACCGTTGGAGCATTGTATCACTGTAGCACGTTCCGTCCGGTAACGGGCGATCCGCGTATCGGTATGCCGTCGGACTTACCGGACGGTCCGCGTATCGGTATGCCGTCGGACCGGTATGTACCGCCCATATCGGACGGTACCATTCGAAATTGCATACCATAATTCTAGGTACATATCTCTTGTTCTTCATGAAAATGCAGGCCGATAAGGAAATTTTTTGCTTGCCAGTAGAGAACAAGTTAACAAGTAGCACATAATATGGATGATAATAGAAAAACGGTGACACATATCTTATCTATCTTTCAACTTCTCAGGTATTATAAATTTTAAAATTTTATATTGAGGTAAAACAATAAAAAATGGTCATCCATATGTTATGGAGTTTTATAATGGATTATATCTAGAAACAGTCTAGAGTAACAATTGTTGTTAGCAGGCTGAAAGTACTTCGAAAATTTCATGAGAGGATACATGTGAAAGCTGACGAACAAATTATGTTTCAAAAAATTTTTATTTCCTTTGTCATGTTTTACATGATGGGGCTAAATTGACTTGGTAATCTAATGGTTGTTCTTCAGAAAGTGTATCTTTTCTTATTCTGTTATCTTCTGAAGCTTTTTTTCCTTGCTTGTTAGGTTCAACCTAACATTGACTGTTATAGTTGACTTGCATGGGAGCAAAATGACCAATACTGAACCACTGAAGTTGCAAGATGTAAGTGGTTCCTATAAAAGCTTCAAAATGATACACAACAATAGCAGGCTGTAAACTATTTGGTTTGGGTATATGGATTTTTCCAGTCATTAAGGTATGTACAAGGCAAAAGGTTGAAAATGATGAAAACACAAGAACCTCTGATGTTATGGAGGAAAACTTTTTCTGGTTGATGAGTTTTAAGTTGCTTTTAGCTGTTAATATCGAACATCATGCCTTAGGAGTCTTTTTGCTTGAATAATTTATTGTAGGGTCAAGTTTTTTGTTGTTTTCATGCTTTTATTGTCGAAATAGATGTCCCATTTATATTATAACAAGATTCAAATGGCGAAATTTAGGCTGGGGCAAATGATTGTTGGAGTTTGGGCAGTAATCCCTATCCTTCTGATAGATTTTCCAAGGTATCAATTGGGATTACTATTAATAAGTTTCCAATGCTGGCATCTGGAGCAAAAATTAAAGATAGACTTACAGTTCCTGCTTGCGAGAGAATACATTCATCTCAAGAAAACATTGTAAAAGAAAACAAAGTACCTGAGGTTACTGAGACCACAAAGCAAAATGGAAAACTGACTAATAAAGAGCAGATGGCTTCAGAAAAATTATCCACAAGATTTAAACCTCATGAGACACCAAGCTCTCAAATTCATGTATTTGCTGAGCAAACTACAGTACTTGATACAGAAGAAGGTATGCTCAAGAACATAGCAGTTGTTGATGCTAAAGTAGATCAGGCAGGTAAAGCTGAGAAGCCTTCAGCGTGCTTTTCCAGAAAGCCCCTACTTCATGAAACACCAACTGCAGAGAAATTTCTGTTCTTTGTAAACCAAGCTTCAGTTCTACAGTCACAGGATGGAGTACATAAGGAAACTGATTCTCTTGCTTGCGGAAAGAGATTAGAGAAGGATGAAAACACTGAAAGGGCAGTCGCATTTGCCACCATGCAGAAAATGCAAATGCTACAAAAAGGTGTGGGTTATGAACAGCCTGATGAAGTGACTACGGACAACAATGGGGCCCTGAAGAAGAAGATTTGGGAGATACTTGGTATGGCTTCAGAGAGCAAGCAGAATATGAACTTGCCAAATTCTGAAGACAAAGAGGCATACCATGGTAAACAATTTGGTATGGCTCCAAAAAGCAATCATACTATGGACTCATCAACTCCTGGAGACAAAATGACACTCAGTAGAAATCAAAGAGGGGAATTTCTGAAAGAAAAATCAGTCAAACCAAAACAGAACCCAGATGCTATTGAGACTCATTTGGAGAGTCCGAAAGAAATCATTAGAGGACCTATTACTCATTATTTTACACGAAAGAGAGCTTCATGTAGAACATTCCAGAAGTTGCACAGGGGTAATTTGTATCCGAAGATTCCATTGTCTGCCTCCAGCACAGAATCTAAACCAAAGTTGGAAGATAAGAACATCTTTGCCTTTGATCAAGAGGAAGCAAAAGCAGTCACTTCAGGCCGATATGTCAGTGGCCATCCTAATATATCGAAAAGGAAGAGGAGTGAGCAGAAAAACAAGAGAATTAAGTTCAGGGCAGCCCCACTTCCTAAAAAGTTGGTTTCTGACAAGACTCTAAAATCCAATGAAAAAGAACAAACAGTGTTATCTTCTGTTAAAGTAACATCAAGGAGACAGGAAACAAGGTCCTCTCCTTGTCTAGTGTTTCAGCATGACAAAGACCAATTGCAAACATCAAACCAGGTTCCAATTTTGAACCACCACTTACAATTAGGAGCAAATAAGCATTTAGCAATGCCACCAGTATTAAGCAGTGCAGAAACTGAAGAACATTCTGGTAGTCTGAAAAGGAAGAGGAATTCATGGAAACATGATAAAAGCCAAGTGCCAAATGATGTGCATCTGGAGAAGGAGATTGATCATCCATCAGTAGAAAAAACTTCAATTCCATTGGTTGATTTTCAGTGTCCATCTTTTGCGAAGGATGCAAATCCACCTCCACCATTATGCAAACTACTCAATGAGGACCTCTGTACACCAGTAGCAAATTGGAGAAAAATTCCATCAAGAACATCTTCTAGGCCACAAATTTTGGAGAACCACAAACAAGAAACTGACAACTCAA
This sequence comes from Musa acuminata AAA Group, assembly GCF_036884655.1. Taxonomy (NCBI): domain Eukaryota; kingdom Viridiplantae; phylum Streptophyta; class Magnoliopsida; order Zingiberales; family Musaceae; genus Musa; species Musa acuminata. Next base: position 21,395,632 of record NC_088359.1, read on the forward strand.
ATTCAGATACGGTATCCACTGTATCCTTTTTCTTGTTATCTTTGCAATTCGACTTATATTTCATTGTCTGTCAAGCCTGAACTATATGCTCCACGATTCTATTTCGTTTGCCTTAATGTGCTTTAGGATGAAACCATAGAGATTCATGAGTCAGAGAATGTGATGCTTCCACATGATGCAGAAGGAAAAGAAACTGAAAAGCAACCTTCTCTATCTCCAAGAAAAAACCAGAGATATAAGAGCTTTGAAGCAAGTGACTTCATTAATGAAGGTGGTTTAATTTCCAGCTGATAGGCCTAAATGTATAGAGTGCATTATCTTGCCACCTTTCTTTTATATATATATATATATATATATATATATATATATATATATATATATATATATGTGTAGTTGAGCTGGATATGTAAAATGTATCTGATTGAGATTTGCCATCCAAAATTTCCTGGATGAGGTACAGATTTTGCCTGGGTTATAGTTATTTCAGGATATTAGATAATCCAGATATGGTTTAAAACTTCAAATATTAGATGCACCTACGTTAATCCTTCTAGAAAGAGATCACTTGACCAATTCTTTCTAGTTATGGTATCTTTTTCTTCTTTTTTCCTTTCCTCAAGCCATAAGCCTTCCATTAAAAAATGTTGTTGACTTGTTTGTTCATTGTGAAAGGTTCTATAGATTATTTCTGCATGGTATCTTAAAAGCTCAGTGGGAACATATATGGTATATGGCTTTGGCTAACATCTGATACATGCATATAGTGTTTATCTCGAATGGAGTTGTGGATAGTATTTGATTTGTATCTCTTTCCGTTTGTAGAAAATGTGGTTGGTAATTTCCATTTCCATTCCATATCTTTACAAAAGTCAAAATTTGACCCAGAAAAGTGGTCAGAGATGTGTACATGCCTGTCTGGTCCATATCTGTTCCATGCTTAATTGAACATAATATGACATTAAATTTCAGCTTGTATAAGATTTCATTACTTTGTTCCTTTTCATTATTATTACATGGACATATTAGATGATAAGTTGTGATATCCATTTTTCATCCTTATTTAGTTAAATGCTTTCTGCTCCTCAAATCTAGTGTAAATATTGTTGGCTGTGCTTTGTCCTGATGAGGATGTTGCCTTGGTTGTTCTACTATGATATGATTATCAGTAGCAAGTAATTGCAATAGGCAGTAAATATTGTATTTTAAGGTTGGCCAGCCATTTAGGTCTGCACCAAAGAATTGTGATGTTATTTTAAGAATTGATTGACACTAGTATTAATCAGTTATTTTCAGGCACATTAATGATAGAGCAGAAAAATTGAATGGAGATGCATATCATTAAGATAGTAGGTAACAAATGCCTCAATATTTTTTTTTTTGTCTAGAGAAAATATAGATGTGAGATATTGTCATGATTGTTTACTACTTGTTCTGTTGTGCTTGATATTAGCCAGTGGTTTTAGGTTGGTAACCTCTTATTGTGATTTGTCTTTCCTTTTTTTGTTGGAAGTTAATCTAGTCGGTGCAACTATATATTTTGGATTGTCAATTTTATTGTTTAGTAGAAATATCAGGAATCTGGTGCAATGTGTTTGGAGAACATGGTAGAAAGAGTTGTAACGAGTGTTTGTAGAACATGTTAGAGAATTGATTTGTTCCTATGATAATTTGTATGGTTCTTTAAATCTTTGTTGATTTTCTTGTGTTTAGAATAGCATGCACAATCTTGAATTCCATGTGCAGATTACAGATCATCTGAAGAATGGTTCTTGAACTCTGGTAGTCTTCCTGAATCTCCTGTTGGAATTCATCGGATGAAAAGGGTAAACTACCTAAAAGATACCAAAATAAGCAAAAGCAGCCTATCCTCACCACCTCATGTTGGCACTTCAAGTAATTAAAAAACACTATCTTTTACATATTTTATATCTAAGATCAAGTGATCTCCCCTCCCATAATCTAATTCAGGAATTGAAGAAGCTACTGGATTACATGAAATCTTGGAGCATTATCCAGAGGATGAGTTGGCTAGGTCTATCCCTTCTAGGATTAAATGATTCTTTTTTTTGTATCAACGTTTTATATTCTGCTCACATTAACTGTGTTCCATTCCTGCCATATAATAGGTCTGTGTGCCAACTGGTGCGACTTCTGGAAAAATTCAAATCTAAAATAAGGTCACAAATATGCAAAAAAAGCTCAAAGATACTTTTGGATGCTGGAGAAAAAGTACATCTGCAGCTACAACATGCTGAATCTCAGATGGAAGCAGATCTGTAAGTTTTTGCATTGCGATGAAGCAATGACATTTTTTATCAAAAGCCTTACCTGTGACACTGTTTTTCAGAGGGAAGTTCCTTGGCATTGGCAAATCCAAGGGTAAATGCTTGGAGTCAAAATTCCAAGGTATAAACTTCAAATGCAATTTTCTGACATAAAGAGATAAAATGTCTCAATTAAATTTTACATACAATGTCAATTTTGAAACCTAATGAGGATATGACCAAGGACTTGAGGAGTAGACATAGGCCTGCAAGATGCCTCATTTGCCAATTGTAGTTCTCTTTGGCTTTGTGTTTTAGTTAAAATTGACTTTACTACTTTGTAAATCATGTGGTATATTTTATTCTCTGCCTTTTCATTTCTTTTTCCTCTAGTTGATTAGCTGAAGTGACACAGAGCAACAAGAAAGACTGAGGTTCATGCACAACAAGTTCAAGGAGGAGGTTGATCAGCATCTCCTAGGCTGCAGGAGCACTCTTGAGGAAATCGAGGCATACAAAATCGAGCTAAAAGGAAGTTTGGACAGGCAAAGTAAGTCTCATTTAAAACTTTAAGAAGTTGGTGCACTAAGTCAAGTCCCAAAGTTGGTAGTGATGGACAAGTAGCATTTCAAGTGAAAATAAATCTGGTGTCTTTCACACATAAATACCAGAGTGAACATGATTGAGCACTAGATCATGCATTACATGTAATGCCTGTTAAAGGGATATGGTGGTTCTTTAAGTTTTTCTTTTGACGGGTTGTTTTCTTGAAATAATCTCCATGACAAATTATTGGTTTCCTTGAGTTGCAGTGATAAACATCAGTCACCTGTCTTATGGCGTTTGCCAACTGTAGTGATCATGCAGCTTCATTCTGTAGATATTTTCTGTCTTGTGGTAGGATTACACAGTACAATATGCACATACACTTGCCTGCACTAAACATCATTTGCATTAGCATTTCACTGGACCCATTCTTTTCTAGTATCATCCTGTATTTGAATGCATGATATATGTTGTATCATGATATTGAATCCACAAAAATTTACTTAAAAGAATGTTTTCTGAGGTTTGCTTTTTGTTATGGATAGACATGTTCCAAAAGCCATCTGCCTCTAAAGTTTGTTATGAGTTCATTTGTTATTTATTTTCTTGGTGATATTATTTGCACTCGTAAATATGCAGAGGCTTCACATAGAAAGCTTCTTCTGCAAGTTGAGGGAGCAATAGAATATCAAATAAGTGATGCAGAAACAAGAGTTGCGACACTTCATAAGGTGAGTTCTTTAAATAGTTGTTCCAACTGAATGGTAAATCCAATTACATATGTAGCGTGCAGAACTATTAGTTGAGAACATCTCGCTCATTAGTCTTCTCCTTTCCTACACATTGCACCTGTATTGGTTGACTGCAGGAAGCTGATAGAAAAATAAATGGATTAAAGCATGTTCTGAAGGAGTGGTTGTTAGAAGGCACAGTTAACTGAAGATTTGTTACAAGAAGGATGATGGCAGGATACACATGGCCTTCTGCCTGAACTAAGACCGAGAAGAATGAAAAGGTGCAGGTACTGTTTTGCCACTTGGAATGTTGGTAAAGAAAACCTACTGCAATTTCCATTTTCTGTTTGTCCATTTTGTAGGATTGTTCTAACTGATGTGCAGTTTTTTTTTTTTTTTTGTTTTGGAGTCTTGCTGGCCAATAGAGTAATATTTACCGATCAATATAGATTGTTTATCCAATGTAATGATGTCAGGTCTTAATTGAAAGTGTCAGAGATTAAATTCTGCTGAGTGGATGAACGAAACTAGAGTGGAAATAGATTTAAAGTTTTGTAGGAGCACCCAAATTAATAAGCTGCATCGAGTATGGTTCAGTCAGATTAGAAACGATGATTTGATGCTGCATTGCAGATGCCAGTATCATGTTACCTTAGGGTAGCATTAGCATTTCAACTTTAGAATACTAATGAAAAATTTTAAATTTCTCATAGTACCTGTGACATTTTTTTAAAATTATAAGATTGCTAATGTATAATAGAATCCCTAACCCTGTCTTAATGTAATGCCATTATTTAGTAAGAAACCAGCATGATATATTTCTTCTAATGAGAAATTTTATTTATTTATTTATTTTTTAAATATAATTTTATATTTATTTATATGATTATTTTATATTTGTTATATATTTAGGCCATAACAAATTTTTTTTATAACAATACATATATTCATTTATTTTTAAAATTTTATTTACTTATTAATTTAAATACAAAACATTTATTTATTTATTTAATACATATTAAAAATATTAGAAGGATAAATTTATCATATAATATTCAATATACTTTAGAAATATAATTGTATCAAATAACACTTGCATCAATAGTTTTCATCTTTTTTTTTTTTAAATTAAATGTGTTAAATATTCTATAACTATTCATTCACTCACACTTTTTATTCTGAATATATGTTAAAAATTCAAATATATTTTAAAGCACACTCTTAGTGAGTGAATCCCTCATGAGTGAGCAACATCTCTCGAGCCTTAAATATGCCATGAAATGTGCATCCATTAAACTTGTACAATTTTGTTTGATACTGAAATGTGCCACCAAGTTTCTCCTACTCTGTGCAAACTTGTAACCTTTTTCTTTAATTCAACTAATAAAATAGTACTTGCTTCAATAAACTTTGTGGATTAAAAAAGAACCATAACTGATAATTTCGTTTTATATTTATGCTTACATCCATTTTAAAATTAGAATTTTTAGTTTTAATTGTCATAACTTGCTTAATCGCCTTGTAATAAAGAATAAATTTGCTTTGAAGAAAGAAAGCTCAAATACAATAAATAAAACCTAAATTATAAAAAAAATTGATGTTGCTTATATTCATGATTTATTAGGAATAGTTTTTATTAGTAATAAGATAGTATAAATTTATTTTAAGGAGGTTTGTACAAGTGGCAATTACATGAAATAAGTCAATTGAAATTAGCAATAAGATGAAAGGTAGTAAAAGAAAAAAAAATCTATTTTTGGAAATAATAAAAATAAATAGGCGATATATATATTCCTCCAAAGTAAATAATTTATGTATTTGTCCCCTCTAAATTTAACGTATATATATATATATCTGTGTGTATACAATTTATATTTGCAAAGTTCAAGAACATATAGATATGCCATTGTAATTGATCTCCATGAATTGATCATTGGCATAATAATATTGAAACTCAAATTGACACTAATGCGTTTTTACATATAAAAGATATTAGAAAAATATGAAGGTTCAAATAATTGGTGATAGTAATAAAAGGCATTTCAGATATTTAAAATTTTAATTTTGAAGTTAAAAAATTTATAATTATTAGGAGTTAATTTAAGTTTACTCAATGGATATTATCGAGAGTAGCATATATATATATATATTTATAATCTAAATTTGAAAGAATATATATATGGAAAATCCAAATAATTGGAAGGATATGGATGTAATATTAAAACTGTGAGGAGGATATTTCAAAACCTTGAAAGGATAGATATGTAAAATCGCCATATAAATTCGATAATTTCGTAAATTTCAGGTGGAAAAGGAGCTCTTATAGGTCGCGACTTTCCTTCTCCCGCCAAAATTTTCACGGGCAATTGGAAGGCCCTTCCCGCCAGCGTTCCCCGCCAAATCCTTTCCTTCCCATCCCCCTCCCCTCCCTTCGCTCACCTCAAATGCCGCTTCCTCTCGCAACCCCTCCACCTCCCCGACCGCCATGGACTTCTCAACCATCGCCTCCAGGCTCGGCCTCGCTGGCTCCAAGCCCCTCATCCGCAAGGCCGAGGAGCTCCGCCGCTTCTCCGACGTCCAGTTCAATTCCTCCATCATTGGTGTTGTAAGGCCTTGCCTCTCCCCTCGCTCGACGTTGCGTCTCCGTTCTTCCACCCTAAACTATTCTTCTTTTGGCAGGGCGAGATCGCCAAAGCCATCATTTGCCTGGAGCTGGCGGCATCGAGGTACCCCCGTTGACCTGCACATCACCTGTTTGATTAATTGCTTTTGAACTGTCTGGCCATGCAAAGATTAAGCTTTTGAATATGTAAATGTAGGTTTGACGTGGTGTTTGATCGGCAAAGTGCGATAAAGATGAGCGGCATGTCGGAAAAAGCTTACATGAGGTCACTTAATGCCATGAAGAATGGTATCGGAGTCAAGTGGGTTTCTTTCCAATTTTGAAGTATTCATTTGAGTTCATCAGGCTTTGATGGATGCCTAGAGTTTGCCGATGCGTTTTCTTGCAGGCCGAGTCTGGATGTTCGGCAACTTGGGATTCAGTTTGGTTGTGTTAGGCTCATCCCCTTCGTGAAGAAGGGCTTGACTCTGTAAGATCCAATCCCTTGGTCTCATTTCATGTGTTTCTCTTAAGCAATGAACAACACCATAATAATCATGTAGTTTCTTATGACTTGTCTTGACATTATATGTGTCAATTGAATGCCCATTAATAAGAATCCCTAACATTTTTGGTAACCTTTCTCTTCTTAATGATTCTTAGATCCTGAATATCAAGATCATGATAAAAAAAAGAAAGTTCTTGGTGTATTATGAATTCAATTGGGCTACAGATATATGAATCTACTGCAAATTTTAAGAAGGATTTAGCAAACGAAAATTGTTGTGAAATTATAGTTAGACCATTTATGTGTTGTAGTTCTGCATATAATCTTGTGCTTGCTCATATATAATTAGTTACCCTAGGCATGTCTTAAGATATGATTATTCTGTTTTCCAGATACAAGGACCGTTTTCTAGCAGTACTTCCACCCTCTCGTCGGACAAGCACAGATTTCAATCGGCCAGTATTTACAGCAGTTGCCTTCTATTTATGTGCCAAAAGGCATAAGGTAATAGCTAGCCTTTGTGCTCCTTGGATTTTTTCCCCCCAACCAATATTGAGAAATTTATTTTTCTTCTTACAGCTGAAGGTAGACAAATTGAGGTTGATTGAGTTATGTGGCACATCTGAATCTGAGTTTGCTACTGTAAGAGAGATACAAACTTGTTAAGTCTCATCTCTTGAATTTTTTGGGCTATTCTAGTAGTATGAGATATATGCTCTTGATTGTGGGATCTAGGTTTCAACTTCTATGGGTGACCTCTGCTTTGATGTTTTTGGGATTTTCAAAGAAAAGAAAAATCCAAAGGCTGTCAAAGGTCATCGAGGTATATATGTCTTTGATTACTTGATACGGGAGATATCTATGTAATAGAGACATTATGAGATTGAAATTATTTAGTCATTCATAATTTTCATCTTGATAATTACAGAGCTTTTAGATGCCCTTCCCAGTAAAAGGAGACGTGCAGATGATGGTGATGCCTCTGATGATTCTTCTGGAGATGAGGTAGGTCATACATTCTTGATAACTTTCTTCAGCCAACTGTTGACAGTATGCTGGAACTATGCCCACATGTTAGCAACCTTTAATAAATGTCTTTAAGATTTGAACATTTGAGGATTATGTGTTTGTGCAGTTACATGTGACTCAATGTAGTACCATGGCTAGAAATCACATCAATGGCTCTTCCCTTATAAATTTATGGTTGCATTAGTTTTATGATGAATATTTGAGAGATCACTCACATAAAGATTTATAGTGTGCAAAAGTCTTACATTGGAAGTTGATAAGATTAAGATTGATTTATTAGGATTTAATGGGTGTACTATTATGAACTTTAGCCTAGGCATTTTGGTTGGTGGTTTGGGCTCAACAAAGTTGATAAATAAGTTATTCTATTAGGTTGGGTTGTGACATTTGATATTAGAACTAATCTAATGTTGAGGTATGGTGAGGGAGCTTGAGTAGGAAAAGATTATATGTGGATGGAGTCAAGTTACTCATCATTGTGTGGAGCTATCATTGGGTTATGCCTTACATGTATTATGCCAGTGTTTGATTTGAGATATATTGAGTTTTGACGATGATGTCAAGCCCTTAAGTGGGAGAATTTGTAACATTAAAAAAAGTTTCACATTAGAAGTGAATAAAACTAAGATTAACTTATTAAGGTTTGATGAGTGTACTATTATCAACTTTAACTTAAATATTTTGATTAGTGGTTTGAGTTCAATGAAACTGACGGGCTAGTTATCCCATCAGGTTGGGTCGTGACATGTAGGCCTTTATATCATTAGTTCGTAATCATCAAAATTGAACTAGATTGCTTGGTCAGATAAAAAAACTTATGAATTGGCTTCAAGAGTTATCCAGTTCTAATAAAATCTTGACTTTGTAAATCAAGTTCACTAGTAATTGGGTGTGTTTGAGTGATAGCAACATCATGAATTAGAGGAAAGCCTTGCAATCTTTTTGTTTCCTGTTGCTCTCCCTGCTTGTTCTGTATTGCCATTTCATTGTTATGCCCATTTTGTTGCAGCTGTCGGTTTTATCAGAGAGAGGAATAAGTGGAGGAGAAGAAACAGAAGAGCATAAAAAAGGGATAAAAGGGAAGAAAAAAAGGACTAGAGAAGAGATAGGAAGAGAAGAGGAGCATATGAAGGAAAAAAGGGAGAAGAGATAGGAGCTGATGGGAGAAGAGATTAAAGAAATAGGGAGAAAAGGAAATCAAACACTTGTGATATTATTGTTTCTTACTATTGTTATTGAAATAAAGGAGAAACTTAAAAATTAAAAATCCGATATCGTGTCTTGATTTTTTGCAATGACCAATTGGTCCATTGACCTAATCAATGACCTAGTGAACCAAAACTTAGCTGGTCAGTGATTGTTTGGTTCTGATAATTATGGCTCAGCAATATTGGTGATGGATAAGGTGAAACCTGTTACTGTCTGCTTCTATCTTAAGCAAAAAGGAAAGAATGCAGGAGATAAATGAGTATCCAGTTGACAGACAAGGATTCTTTTATATGTAATGCTTAGTAAATACTTTTGCAGCTTTGTTTCCTGTAATTGAAATAAACTTTCTTTCATATGGAATCCTTAGAAAGTACTTTTGGAACTTGATGTAAGAACATTAAGCTGGCTTTACATCACATTCTTGCCATTCATATCTTATTCAACTGAAAATTATGATTCTACTTATCCTTGCTGAGACACCAGGGATGTGTTAATCTTTTATTATGTCCATTAATCCATTGGCTAAACAACAGCCCAGAATCTGGTTGGTTTACTCTTTTAATTTATGCCGTACTTGTATGTACATTGAATCTTGCAGCTTTCAAGCTACAAGAGGCACAAAAAGATGGAAAAACAAGCCTATGAAAATTGGAAGATTTCAGTGATCTCCTCTAACAAGCAAGAAAAGACAGGTGTAGTACTCTTTTTTCCTTCTTTGATGTGTATTATACTATGCAATAATCATTCACAATAGCGACACTGACATAACCAACTAAGGTTTATCATTAATATTTTCCTTGGTAGCACCCCTCAAGGCAAAGAAGCAAGCCACACTCAATTTCACGAGGAAGTCTCCCAGCTCAATTGCATTAGAAGCTTTATAATAAGACTGTGATGAGTTGGAGCCACCAGGATTAGAGATGGAACTAAAGATATACTGTTGTTTTGATGATGACCTATAGTTGAATGAGTATAATTTTTATCATGTAATATCACTTGTGCTCTGATATGTAGTGACCATGTGAAATGGAAGCTTAAATCTTGGTAGGCAGATGTAGAATCTGTAAATGATCCAAAGTTGCTAATCCAACTCCAGCTGGGTGCTGACTGTGAAATTAAATCAGCTAAACTGGCTTGATTCTTTTGTAATTGAAATTATGAACTGATTTTGGATCAATTTTGCTATTGGGTGCAGTGGTGGTTCTATTGATAACATCTCTAGTTGTTATTCATCAAATTTTTTGGTGGTTTGATGAATTTATTATATTATTAATTTGGTTGTAATTATTTCGTTAGATTCTACTGTAGCATCTAAACCGCTATAAAATCCCTATTTATAGATCTAAACCACCCCTGTAGAATCCTAAATAATTTAGTTAGGTTCAGTATTTTGATCTAAATAAGATGATATGAGCATTGTCTCTACCGAGAGGTGCTCTTCATCTTGATATATGTTCCTTTTCCGTTTCCATGTGGAGCATGTGCATATCATGCAGCCACACCAAACACTATCAGGAAACGAGAAGTTACCATTAGATTATATATATATATATATAAATATATATATATACTCGTGACCATCAGATGTTACTACTGAAGAAGACCTACTCTTCTCGGGATCCTCCGAGGAGGCTCCTGATGATCTCAGCCTCAGGGCTGTTAACGTCCATGGTCACCATGAGGACGGAGAGCCGGTCGCTCAGGTCATCCATCTCCCGTTGCAGGCTCTTGATATATCTGCATGTCCCCCTTCAGCACCTTGGACGCGGACACCTGCGTACGAAGTGCACCTCCTCCTCCACTCGTGTTCCGGCGACAGCGGTGGCGGCGGGACTCGGCCGGGAGCAACGACTGGAGCTTGGAGACGAGCTCATCGTCGGCGATCCTCCTGCCTCCGCCCGACATGATCTTAGTGCCTACAACAACCTCTCCTTTTTCTCTCGTCTTCTCCTCTCGGACTTCGGAGAGAGTGCATTGAAAAGAAATGGCATGGCTTCTTGCGTCTGTTATGATGGGGGCCGGGTTACCATTTCACTTGGGACCCGAAACACGCGTCTCTTCTTCTGCTTTCAGCGTTGGAAATTTCTGCTTGATCACAGTGGTGTCTTCCCTTGGTCGCAACTGTAGATGGAGATGAAGGCAAGAGAAAGAGGTTGGGTTGGAGAGGAGGGAACAAGGAACTGTAAGAAGGAGCATGTCGCCATGCACGGTGGTGTCTCTCGCCCGCTATGTGTGTGACGCGTGGTCGATGTTGACAGTATAATTGTACTGATATGATTTGGTTTACTGCTTTCAACTCGTCTCATCCTAATTTGTATGACTTTATTTCCTTTTACCTATGCGAGCTGATGTGTCGATGACACGAGTTGGTCCACGGGTCGATGTCGAAAATTCGTGATCGATTGGCAGAAGTGCCGAAGTCGACTATGTCAGGAAGTCGGGATACATTGGCGCCGTCTGAGGGATGACGTCTCTTGGTTAGGGCACTGACTTCGTCTTCCACGAAGGCGTCTCTCGGTTGGGATGTTGGCTTCATCTTCCGAGAGGGCGTCTCTTAGTCGGGGCGACCGCGCTTCTCAGGGTGGCTGAGCTCCTGCACATAAGGCCCTCGTCGAGGGTTCCCGATAGTGGCCCCTCGTCGAATAAGTTAGTGGTTGATTCTCCTTTTCTTTCTTTCCTCTGGCCAGATGTCAGCTAGAGAATTTTATACTATTATGCGAGCACCGACCATACGCGGGTTTGGCACGGTGATTAATTCCCGAGGGGCGAAGTGGACCTTTGTGCGGCTGCTGTCTCATAATGCGCGGAACGGTGCCAGGCAACACTGTCCCGAGCATTCCGGGACGGGAGGTATCGAGGGGTGCCTCGGCATGGTCCCCCCACGTGCCGATGTAGCAGGGGCATGGGTGGTGATGTGGCTGGAGTCCAAAATATGCCTTATCACTTCTCCCCCCTACCGAGACATGCCACGGGTCCTTGCTAGAGGGCGAGGGGCGCGTCGAGTTCGTAGGGGTGCCGCATTCGGATTGATTGCTCGTGAGGGATAATCGGGCTGGTTTGTCGCGGGGCTGCCTAGCGGGCCGTGCTTTGTGTCTTGGGGAGGGATGGACTTATTGGCCGAGTGACTGACAAGTCGCTGGTCAGGGAACCGAGCTATGCGACTCGGGCAAGGACTGAACATGCTGACCGAGGAACTGAACTCGGGCTCAGGTTTGGACTGACGAGTAGTCGGTCGGGGGACCGAGCTGTGCGACTCGGGCAAGGACTGAACCTGCTGGCCGAGGAACTAAACTCGGGCTCAGGTTTGGACTAACGAGTCGCTGGTCGGGGGACCGAGCTATGCGACTCAAGTAAGGACTTAACCTGTTGGCCAAGGAATTGAACTCGGGCTCAAGTTTGGACTGACGAGTCACCGGTCGGGGGACCGAGCTATGCGACTCGGGCAAGGACTGAACCTACTGGCTGAGGAACTGAACTCGAGCTCAGGTTTAGACTGACGAGTCACCCGTCGGGGGATCGAGCCGTGCGACTCGGGTAAGGACTTAACCTGCTGGCCGAGGAACTAAACTCGGGCTCAGGTTTGGACTGATGAGTTGCTAGTCGGGGGGATCGAGCTATGCGACTCGGGCAAGGACTGACCCTGTCGGTCAAGGAACTGAACTTGGGCTCAGGTTGTTAGGATCAGAGCGACACTAAGAAGGGGGGGGGGGGCGTGAATTAGTGCAGCGGATTAAAACTTGTAAGTTTGAAATCAATTTCGTAAATGTGTAGAGATTTCGATTCGACGAAGAATGACTTAGCTAAAATAGCTCAAGTAAAGGTAGTCAAGAGTAGGGAGATGAAAATCGAATGATTTGAAGCTAAGTAAAGAAATGATTCAGAAAATTAAACACTCACATATTCAAGGAACACCACGATGTATAGTGGTTCGGTCAAATGACCTCCATCCACTTTCGAAGCCTTCTTCGATGAAGCTCCCAACTTCTACTAGCAAATCACTTTGAAGAGGAAGGACCAAATACCCCTCTTACAACCTTCTTATAAGTGGTTCACTCTCTTATAGATTTTTTTCAAAGAGAAAGAGGGAGGTGAACACTTAAGCTATTGAAAACAAGATTTTGTTAGAGCTTTTTCTCACTTTCTAACTTCTAAAAAAGGTATAATCTTGGTTGAGAATTGAGGGGTATTTATAGGCCTTAAGAGGATTCAAATTTGGGCTCCAAATTTGAATTACTTTTGGGTTTTCCGGTGCTGGCGGTGCCACCGCCTGTTAGTGTCTGACACTGACAGTGTACTGGTGGTGCCACCACCAGACCTCTCAGGTTCTGGGCGATGCCACCGCTTGGATTGTTCCAGCTCACTAGTTGGGCTTCAAACTTGGCCCAAACCAGTCCAAACTCGGGCCCAATTGGCCCATAACCGGGTTATAGGATTAACCCTTAATCCTAACCCAAATTATATGCAAACTATAAAATTAAGACAGCCCTTAACAAATTTTTAACCGGCAACATCGAGTTTCCTTCTAGCGAGCTTTTTGACGAACTTCCGGCGGACTTCCAATACACTCTCGGATTTCTTCCGGCGGACTCCTAGCAGGCTCCCGGTCTTGTGGCGAGTTCAATGAGTCTTTAGCAAGTATCTGAACCTTCTCGGTGATCTCTGTGAACCTCCGACGATCTTTCCGGTGGACTTCCGAAAACTTCGGCAAGTCCTTGATTCTTTCTCGGTTGGTTCCGGCAGCACTTCCGACGATTCTTTGGACTTTCGGCGGACTCTCAAACACCTATCAAACTTGACTCCGGTAAACTTGCTTTATATCTTCAAGTTATCATAGTTAATCCTGGACACTTAAACTCAATAATATGGATTAGATCAATTAATCTATCAATTGTCTTCATCATCAAAATATGAGATTCAACAATCTCCCCTTTTTTTATGATGACAATCAATTGATAACGGAGTTAATCATAACTCCCCTTATCTATATGCCATATTATGAGAAGATAAAAATACTTGAATTCAATCTCTTTGAATTCAAGCCTAAACCGATAAGTTCTATCCATTGAACTTATCGTTATTCTTAACAAGCATGAGTAAATACGAAACTTCGTATTTCTCATAATTTCAAGGCATGAAAATTATTTTCAAGCCAAATGATAAAATACAATTATCATTTCAACAAGAAATAATAATAATTTGAAATTTTAACATGGATCTCATGATATAAATACAAGACATAATTTCATATGATCATGAGATGATTGCTTATCATATATATATATATATATATAATGATAAACATAATATGACAACCAATCTAAAAACTTTCATATGTGATATGCTCAAAAATTACGATGCTTTTAAGGAATATAACACATATAAGACAATTTTCATTACATTATACAGTATATAAGCTATTGCAATACGATACATATAAGTCATGCTAATTTCATATTTGCACAAGTCATCAATTTTTTTGCACATTCTTCTCCCCCTTTGTCATCAACAAAAAGGAGATGAGTTTTCAAGCATAAAACTCGTGATCATTGAAGCCATTCATAAAATCATCTCATAAGAAAAAAAATCTTGAAAAGGAGATGTCAAAATTGACAAAGCTTCAACTTGGCATTAAGATCGATCATTCAAGGAAGACATAACATGAAGGTGCCATCAAAATGTTGACAAAATTTTGGAAAGAAACATCCAATATCATATACTAGGATAATGTCAAACGCATGTCAAGGTAGCATAGAGGTTTATAATAATAAGAAAGGTTTAACACAACGATTATTCCTTAGGAGGAATTCCAAAGTTCCTATACATGACATCTATCTTCTGGTTCATTTGTCGTAGTTCCCTTAAAATTTCAACTTTCTATAATCGAATTTACTCTTGCTATGATTTGAGTTGCTCTTATTGTGATTTAATTTGATTTAATTCTGCCATGATGGGATCTTCAGAAGATAAAGCAGGAGCTGGTCCTGAAGGTGCTGCACTAAAGGGACTAGGTGGAAGAGATTCATTTCCCTTAAAAATGGGTGTTTTAGGGTATTCTACTGGTGGGGGAACTAGATCTGTCCTTCTAGGTTGCCTAATTCATATACCATTGCCAAAAGTATACCTAAGTCTCTTGAGTAGGTTTCTATTGATAGTGTTAAATCGATCGGCCTGTATTATTTCTTCATCGGGTGAGACACAAATATTATAAGCAAGCATTAATCGAGTGACTAACCTCCCATATGGTAACATTGAGTCTTTAGCTATTATGTCCTATATATATTGCTAGATTAAGTATCCAAAATAATTATTTTGGCCGGTCATAATCCAATACATAGTACTTAACTCTATTTGACTAATCTCATCATGATGAAATTGTTTAGGAAGTAGGATGCTTATCATGATGTGATGAGAAAATTTAGAGTTAAAGG
The DNA here is from genome assembly GCF_036884655.1 of Musa acuminata AAA Group. Taxonomy (NCBI): domain Eukaryota; kingdom Viridiplantae; phylum Streptophyta; class Magnoliopsida; order Zingiberales; family Musaceae; genus Musa; species Musa acuminata. The sequence goes on from NC_088359.1 coordinate 21,410,952, forward strand.
GCAATAAGTGCTCGCAACTTTTGAGAATTATGCGTAGGTTCGGATTTGCAAAAACAGTTTCTAAGGCTTCGGAGTAAGTTGCTCCAATTGCATTGATATCCCATTTACTTCTAAAATAACAACCCCTATCCTTTTCAGCAATTCCAATTAACTTACATATAGTGCTATCAAAGATTCGAATTTGTGTTCCTAAGAGGTAGGTAGTTAAGCTATCATTGTCCATACTTAAGTTTGCGTAAATTAACCTAACCAACCTAGGGTAAATTAGTTCATCGATTTGTAGGATAGATAAGACATCTAAATTTGCAAACCATCTAATGGGTTCTAGGTTTTCAAGTTCATTGAGATCAACATGTTTGCCCTTATGTATTATTCTTGTTTCGAAATTTGAATACCTAAGGGCTACTTCATTAGATCTAAAGAGGATTTGGTCATAGGAATCTCCTTCCACCCTTTTCCCTTTGGTTCTTGATGATCTCTTAGGAGCCATATCTAATCATCATGATAGATTAAGAGAGAACTTTAAAGAATATGTTAAATAATAAGAGGAAGAAAAAAAATTTTAGATCTTACCTTATATAAGTTTCCTTGGGAGGTAGAGAGCTTGATCCAAGAAGAACCCCTCTCTTAGGCTTCTAGAGGCTTAGAATGAGGTTGAGAGAGGTTTAGAGGGCTTTGTGAGAGTGCTAGGGAGGGTGCTCTCGGGTTGGGGGCGATTCCACTGTTGACCCTAACCCCCCCCTCTTTATAAGGGAGTTCTCGGGCGGTGCCATCGCCAACCGAGCGGTGCCACCGCTTGGGGACCGAGCACCCAGGCGGTGCTACCATCGGTTCTGGCGGTGCCACCGTTGGTATGTTAAAAAATGATTTTTTTTTTTCAGAAGTTTTAATGTGTTTGATTTAAGATAGGATAGTGTCTTGGATCATTCTTTAAGATGTCATTCAAAATCGAAAAGAAAGAAGTCAAATCCACGAAAACTGAAAATAGGATAAAAAATTTTCGAAAAATATATACAATCAAGCTCATTCACAAGGACAATTCAACATGCCTAATTCCCTTCTAATAAAGTCAAATTGATCTTCATTTAAGGCTTTTATAAAAATATCCGCTAATTGATACATTGTATCAATAAATTCTAGAATGACATTATTATTATTGACATGATCTCATATAAAGTGATGTCTAATGTCAATATGCTTAGTTCTAGAGTGTTGAATTGGATTTTTGGTTAGACAAATGTTAGGATCCTTTTATTTTTCCTTTTATTTTCTGTGCTTTCCTTTTATTTTCTACGTATTTATTAAGTCTGTTTAGTTTAGCTAAAGTCGGAACTCTATAAATAGAGATGTAACTGCTTCTTTTCGATCATCTATGACAAATACTATTTTGTCTTTTGACAAACCCTAGGAGGCCGATCCCCTCGAAGCGATCAAGGAGGCCGATCCCCTCGAAGTGATCATCCCTTTCTCTTCTTTTTTACGATAAGACTTTAGGGTCTTATCAATTGGTATCAGAGCGGCGATCCTTCGTGCATTCCTGCTGCAACGTAACTAAAAAAGAAAAAAAAAAGGAAAGGAAGAGAGAAAGCAGAGAGAGAAGAAGAAGAAGTCGCAGCCATGCATCCCTGCTTCCTCTGCTTGTGGCCAGCCCACCGCCCCCCCCCCCCCCTCGCAGTCGCAGCCACAGCCGTCGGTTGCCCCCCCTCTTCACGGCGACCGAAACAGGGCAACTCACCGCTGCTGCCCTTGTTTCCAGCCGCGCCTCCACCAACCGCACCTCCTCCAGCACTCCTCTTTCCTTCGAGTGCCGTTGCCGCCCAGCCGACCCATCACCGCTATGGGCCACCGTGCGACGATCGCCGCTCGCCTCCCAGCTGTCGCCGCCGCTCCACCTTGCTCTGCATCTAACCGAAACAGAGCACACTTGCTCCGCCCTTGTTTCAGTCGCGCCACACCTTGCTCTGCATCTAACCGAAACATAGCACACTTGCTCTACCCTTGTTTCAGCCGCGCCACAATCGCGTGGGTTCCCTTGCTGCTGCCGGCTGTCGCCACCATCGTTGCTACTGCCCAGCTATTGTGCAGATACCCTTGACTAGACATCAGAAATAAGAACTGGGGATTACCGACTTGCAATCGTATGCAATGGCTACCAATAACTTAGTGAAGGCACAAATGGAAGCGTTGGAAACCAGAATTGAAAATCGGCTACAAGAAACTGTTCATGATTTCAAAAAGAGCTTGTTAGAGCACTTTAGCAGATTTCAACAAGATGGAAGCTCAAGTTCTACGCTAAATAGATCGAGAGATACAGGAAAAGGGCCCCAGGATGGTGACACACACTACCCACGTATCAGGGTAGAATTTCCACGATGGGAAGATGGGGATCCGACCAGTTGGATCTCTAGGGCGGAAATTTTTTTTCGTTTTCACAGAACTCCAGAAGAATCCAAGGTAGAAGTGGCCTCAATCCAGCTCGATGGAGATGCAATCCAGTGGTATGATTAGTACGAAACTTGCCATGGAATTCCTTCGTGGGAGCAGTTTAAAAGAGGACTTCTTATTTGCTTTGGCCCATCCGAATATGAGAATGTTGATAGCCAACTCGTCAAAATTCGTCAGACTTCTACAGTGTTGGAATATCAGAGTAGATTTGAAAGATTGTCCAACCAAGCTAGAGATTGGTCAGAATGACAACTTCTGGGTACATTTATTGAAGGGCTTATTCCCGAGATCCGGTGTGAGGTTAAGGCTCGTCAACCTCGTATTATGATGGTTGCGATTTCATTTGCACGCCTACATAAAGAAAAAATCAGTGTGGAATATCGTCGAAATAGAGGTGCCAATAAACAGGTGATTAGCAGGCAACCTACCTCATCTACTCCAAGTCAAAACTATAACACTAGCAAACTAACCCGAGAAGAACTCAAAGAAAGGTTAGCGAAGGGTTTGTGCTGGCATTGCGATGAAAAGTGGAGTAAGGAGCATCGATGCAAACAAGAATGACTTTTGATGATTGAACCGATCGAGGAGGAACCGGAAGTAGAAGTATCATATTCCGATCATGAAGAAGTGGAAATTAATGATGATGTTGAAGCCATCACACATACAGTGCATGCATTGGCTAGTTACTCTAATCCACAAACTATGAAAATTGGGGGAACTCTGAAACACCAGTCTGTCACTGTTTTGATTGATACGGGTAGCACTAATAATTTTATGGATAGGAAAATTACAGCCATATTAGCTTACCACATTGAATGTTGTGACAAATTTGAAGTCAAGGTCGCCGATGGACGGATTTTAACCTGTGACAGCAAGTGCTCAAAGATAAAACTAATTTTGCAAGGTCAAGAATTATTTGTGGATTTCTTTTTATTTCCCTTGGAAGACTATGAAGTGGTGCTCGGAATTGAATGGCTATCAACCCTAGGTGATGTCTCCTGAAATTTTTCTAAACTGATTATGAAGTTCTTTATTAATGGAAGACAGGTGACTCTCAAAGGAAGACGTGGGGGTAAGGTTACAACTATCACGAGCCATCGAATGGAGCGGGTCCTTCGGAAGACACACACTGGATTTTTGGTGCAATTGCATAACATTGAAAAGGAAATGACAGTGAACATTCCGGCTGGAAATATTGAATCATTGCTAACAGAGTTTGCGGATATATTTGCAGAGCCACACTGACTTCCACCTCTTAGATGTCATGATCATCGGATTCCACTATTACCCGAGAAGGCACCAACCAATGTCCGACCGTATAGATATCCACATTTCCAAAAGGCAGAGATAGAGAGGATTGTCATAGAGATGCTCAAAACAGGAGTTATACGAGCTAGTGTTAGCCCATATTCTTCCCCAATCTTACTAGTCAGAAAGAAGGATGGCTCATGACGGATGTGTGTCAACTATCGAGCACTTAACAACATTATAGTGAAAGATAAATATCCTATTCCAGTAGTGGATGAACTATTGGACGAATTAGGAGGAGCTCAGGTCTTCACTAAATTGGACCTATGATCGGGCTATCATCAAATCAGAGTACATGAAGGGGATATTCAGAAAACTGCCTTCAGGACACATAATGGCCATTATGAGTTTCTAGTAATGCCTTTTGGGTTAACCAATGCGCCCTCTACCTTCCAGAGTTTAATGAATGATATATTTCGGGCTCATCTCCGTAAGTTTGTTTTAGTTTTCTTTGATGATATTTTAATATACAGTCATTCCTTAGAAAGCCATTTATTATATTTACGAACTATCTTTAATATTCTTTGTGAGTATGGTCAAATAATCCTGAGATCCAAAACATCATTAAAAAATTAGAAGAAGCCCTAGGTTCTATCTCAAATTATAGTTGGGATTCGGTGGACTTGTGCTATAAAGGTCGAATAGTGGTTGCCCCACATTCTTCTTGCCAATTAATAATTCTAAAGGAGTTCCATTCATCACCAATTGCTGGTCACTCGGGATTTCTCCGCACTTATAAGCGAGTTCGACAACTTTTTTACTGGAAAAGTATGAAAAATTTTATCAAGAAATTTGTTACTGAATGTGATGTTTGCTAACGTCACAAAAGTGGGACAATAGCCACCCCAGGCTTACTACAGCCCCTCCCTATTCCTGATGCTACTTGGACCGACATATCTATGGATTTCATTGACAGTCTCCCATCATCTCAAGGAAAGAGTACTATATTTGTAGTCGTGGATAGACTTACAAAGTATGCTCATTTCTGTGCTTTACGACATCCTTATACTACTGCAAGTGTTGCTCGTATTTTTGTGGAAAACATAGCTAAATTGCATGGGAGTCCTCGTTCCATTGTTAGTGACAGAGACAAGATTTTTACTAGCTCTTTCTGGACAGAACTTTTTTGTTTACAAGGTACTCAGCTGAATATGAGCACTGCTTATCATCCACAAATAGATGGGCAAACTGAAGTGGTAAACAGGTGCCTAGAAAATTACCTCCGATGTTTTACTAGTGACAAGCCGAAGGAATAGGTCAAATGGCTTCCCTGGGCAGAGTGGTGGTATAATACCTCTTACCATTCTTCTATTAAAATGACTCCATTTGAAGCAGTTTATGGCCAACCCCCACCTACAATTACAAAGTATGTACCCGGTTCTTCTAAAGTTGATCAAGTGGACAAGGAATTGATGGATAGAAATAAGATTATTCAGCTTTTAAAGGATAACCTCACAGCCGCACAAGCAAGAATGAAACAACAAGCTGATAAACACCGAAGTGAACGAGAATTTACTGTAGGTGATTGGGTTTTCCTTCGTCTTCAACTCTACAAGCAAACTTTCATAAAGGTCCGATCTTCCATGAAGCTATCTCCTTGGTTTTTTTGGGCCTTATAAGGTATTAGAATGCATTGGACCAGTGGCCTATTGCTTGGATTTGCCTGTTAGCTCTAAACTACATCTAGTCTTTCATGTTGCATGCCTTAAAAGGAAATTGGGTGAAGATGCAATAGTGCAGTGCCACTTGCCAGACACTTCTACTACTAGGGAAGTTCAAGCTCAACCACAGGTCATACTTGATCGATGAGTTGTAATGTACCGCAGACATCCTGTAACTGAAGTGCTGGTGCAATGGGCCAACTTACCAAAGGAAGATGCCACTTGGGAGTCCTACAACATGCTAAAGGAGAAGTTTCCAGAATTTGATGCTGCTCAGCCTTGAAGACAAGGCTGAATTGAAGGAGGCGGGATTGTTAGGATCCTTTTATTTTTCCTTTTATTTTCTGTGCTTTCCTTCTATTTTCTGCGTATTTATTAAGTCTGTTTAGTTTAGCTAAAGTCAGAACTCTATAAATAGAGATGTAACTATTTCTTTTCGATCATCTATGACAAATACTATTTTGTCTTTTGATAAACCCTAGGAGGCCGATCCCCTCGAAGTGATCAAGGAGGGCCGATCCCCTCGAAGAGATCAAGGAGGCCGATCCCCTCGAAGTGATCATCCCTTTCTCTTCTTCTTTTTTACGATAAGACTTTATGGTCTTATTAACAAATAGCACTTGTATTATCACATTTTATAAGAATGTTCTTTAAGTAAATTCCATAGTCTTTCAACGTATTTTTCATTTAAACAACTTGTGCACAGCATGCACTTGCAGCTATGTATTCGGCTTCCGCCGTAGATAGTGTAACCAAATTTTGTTTCTTGGAAGTCCAAGAAACGAGTGCATGTCTTAAAAATTGACATGTTCCGGATGTGCCTTTTTTATCTATCCTACATCCGCCAAAATTGACATCTGCATAAGCTATTAAATCAAAATTATCAGATTTTGGATACCATAATCCTAAATTAGGAGTTCCCTTAAGATATCTAAGGATTCTTTTAACACTTTTAAGATGAGACAATTTAGGATTAGCTTAAAACCTAGCACAAAGTCCTACACTAAACATGATATCCGATCTAGTTACGGTGAGGTAAAGTAAACTACCAATCATTCCCCTATATGTTTTTTGATCAAAACTTTCACCACTTTCATCCATGTTTAACTTAGTGGAAATACTCATAGGAGTGTTTATAACTTTTGAACCATCCATGTTAAATCGTTTTAACAATTCTAATGTATATTTAGATTGATTAAGAAATATACCATTACTAAGTTTTTTAATTTGTAATCCTAAAAAGAAGGTTAATTCTCTCATTAGGCTCATTTCAAATTCATGACCCATACACTTGGCAAATGATTCACATAGTAATTCATCCGAAGAACCAAAAATAATATCGTCAATATAAATTTGAACAATAAGAAAATTATTTTTAAAATATTTGATAAACAATGTAGTATCAACCTTGCCTTTTGTAAAATTATTTAAAATAAGAAAGGAACTAAGCCTTTCATACCAAGCTCTAGGAGCTTGCTTTAAGCCATAGAGAGCCTTAGTCAATTTAAATACATGATTAGAAAGAAGAGAATTTTCAAATCCGGAAGGTTGTTCAACATACACTTCTTCGGAAATAAAACTATTCAAGAAAGTACTTTTGACATCCATTTGAAATAGTTTAAATTCATTACTACTAGCATAGGCAAGGAGCATCCTAATGGCTTCTAATCTTGTCATAGGAGCGAAGGTCTCTTCGTAGTTGATACCTTCTTCTTGGTTGAAACCTTTGGCCACTAGTCTAGCCTTGTTTCTAACCACAATATCGCATTCATCTTGCTTGTTTCTAAAGATCCATTTAGTACCAATGACTAAATGGTCATTAGGTCTAGGAACAAGCTTACATACCTCATTCCTCTCAAATTGGTTCAATTCCTCTTGCATTACAATAACCCATGAATCATATTTAAATGCTTCATCAATGCATTTAAGTTCAATTTGAGAAAGGAAGGCGGCGTTAGCACAAAAATTCTTGAAGGATGAACGAGTTTGAACCCCTTTTGATGTATCTCCTATAATTAGCTCCCTTGGATGAGCATCTACATACTTCCATTCCTTGGGTAAGGAAATTTCGAAGAAAATACATCCAAGTTGCTATTTTGAAGAGGGGGTTCATTTAAATTCAAATTATCAAAACCAAGATCATCATCAAAATCATTTTTCTTTAACTCGAAAATTTTATTAAAAACTACATGAATAGACTCTTCTATAACTAGGGTTCTTTTGTTAAAAACACGAAAAGCCTTAGAAACGGAAAAGTAACCAAGAAAGATGCCTTCATCGGATTTAGCATCAAATTTTCCTAAGGCATCCTTTTCATTCAAAATAACGAATTTACAACCGAAAACTTTAAAATAAGAAATATTTGGTTTTTTGTTATTCTATAATTCATAGGGAGTTTTTGATAGAGATGGTATTATTAGAACCCTATTCATGACATAGCAAGCTGTATTAACGGCTTCGACCTAAAAATACTTAGGTAGACTGTGTTCATTTAACATGGTTCTTGTCATTTCTTGTAAATTTCTATTTTTTCTTTCAACTATCCCATTTTGTTGAGGATTTCTCGGAGTGGAGAAGTTGTGGTCATATCCATTGGATTCACAAAAACTTTGGAAGTCACGGTTTTGAAATTCGTCATCGTGATCACTCCGAATTAATGAAATCATGAAGCCTTTTTTGTTTTGAGTAAGTTTATAAAATTTAGAGAAACATTTGAAACAATCACTTTTGTGAGCCAAGAAATAGGTCCAAGTGTATCTACTATAATAATCTATAATTACGAAGGCATATTTGCTTCCTCCTTGACTCGTTGTGTCAATTGGTCCAAATAAGTCTAAATGGATCAATTGCAATAGTCTAGTGGTGCTAATTTGATTTTTTGATTTGAAATTAGTTTTTATTTGTTTTCTTAGTTGACAAGTATCACACACTTTGTCCTTAACAAACTTCATATTGGGAATCCCTCATACTAACTCTATAGATGAAATCTTAGATATTAGTTTCATACGTACATAGCCTAATCTCCTATGCCAAAGCCAAGCATCATCATTTAAAATGAAAAAGCATATATTTCATTACTAAGTTCATCAAGGTTGATAGTGTAGACATTATTTTGTTTTAAGGTAATCATTGATATGTTATTATTTGGTTTTTCAATAATGTACACATTAGATTCAAATCTAATGATGTAACCTTTATCGCATAATTGACTAATACTTAAGAGATTATATTTTAATCCATCAACTAGTAATACATTATCAATTGAAAAACTTGATTTGTTACCTATGGTTCCCTTGCCAATGATTTTACCTTTGTTGTTGTCTCCGAAGGTGACATACCATTCTTCTTTGCTAGTGAGTATAGAGAAATGAGATGGATCTCTGGTCATGTGTCTTGAGCATCCACTATCAAGATACCATCTCTTGCTCTTAGCTTGTGAGTTTGTCTACAAAAGAGGATGGTTTTTAGGTACCCATTTGATTTTGGGTGCCTCAAAAATTGATCTACTAATTTTGTCATTCATTATTGAATTATTTATAGTTCCTTTAGGAACCTATATCAATTTATGTGGATTAATTTTCTTAAATGGACATTTGTAAACAACTTGTTCGGATTTACAACAAAAGTTGCATTTCAAATGAGGTGAAACATGTAATGTGGGTCCTTTAATGAAGGTGATAGGATTTTGGTGAGATCCTCTTTGTAGCTATTTGTGCATCATTATATTTTCAAATTTGAACATGCAAACTCATTATTATATGATTCCAAATCATCATTCCTATTATTTCAATCAGTGTTTCAATCATCTTTGTAGCTTATCATGTACAATATATCAAATCATCTAATATGATACAAACATTTATTTTCAAAGTATTTATCACTTCATTTTGATCATGATACCAAACATTCATCATTTAGAGCATTCATGACATTAAATCAACATTTATAATACTTCATTTTAGCAACAACTCATAGCATTTTAAATCATGATTCACATCATATGCAATACATCACATCATAATTAGAAAGCTCAAGTATTGCGTGCATCATTACAAATCATAAATGTTTCATATCATGATGATATCAATTTTGTTAAATTATATCCTACCATGCATGATCATAACCTTTCATTTGTATACATCAAAATAAATTAATGAATATTTCATGTATTCATATCATCACATAAGGAATATCAAGAAGAAAATAATTGGGTGATGAGATAAACCTTTCATGAATACAAAGAATTGCATAAAAATCATATCATGAATACAAGGAATACATGTCACAATCTTTCAAGAGAAAAATCATCATTCATTTTCAATTCATTCAATTTGACAAATCATGATCATGAGTTTGATAAAACTCATTTCAAATTTAAATCATCAAAATCATTTTTATGGCTCACAAAATTTATAATATAAATAGATTCATGATTTCATTGATAATATATTTTTCCCCCTTTTTTAAGTGTTTCAACTTAAGTGATCGATTTCATGTTAGCATGCCTTTTCATTTATGTCAAATCAAAACATGCATCAATTTTTAAAGCCACTGTTATTATCATGAAAATCGATAATCCATAATTATCAAGAATCATCATACATAATTTCAAAAATATATACTCATTAATCATAACTTCAAATTAAACATGATTTAATATACTCAAAATCGAGAAATAACAATGGACATCAACATGATACACATTATTACTTCTTAACCATGATTTCATATTTTCAATCAAAATCATTTTGTTTGTTTATAAAATATGCAACATTATCATTTTCGAAATTACTAGCATGATCATAAATTTTTTTTTTAATAAACTTATTAAGATTTAGTGTTCGAAGTTCAAGTTCATCATTGTCCTCATCACTTGAGTCATCGCTCAAGTGATATTCATTTGTCCGGAGTTCCAAATCCTTCCTGTTCTTTGGAAGGTGATTTTGTTCATCATGTTCATCATGTGCATTGTGCACCATTTCATATATCATCAATGAACCAATTAGTTCTTCAAGTGGTAAGTTGTTTAGGTTTTTAGCTTCTTGTATTGCAGTTACTTTTGAGTCCCACCTCTTAGAAAAAGAATGCAAAATCTTGTTTACGAGTTTAAAATCCGAAAAATATTTTCCAAGAGCTCTTAAACTATTGACGACATCCGCGAAACGGGTGTACATGTTGCCTATAGTCTCGCTTGGTTGCATTCGAAAAAGCTCAAAATCATACAATAAAATATTAACTTTCGAGTCTTTGACTCTACTAGTTCCCTCATGCGTGATTTCAAGTGTTCGCCAAATGTCAAAAGTCGTTTCGCACGTAGAAATCCGATTGAACTCATTTTTGTCCAAAGCGCAAAATAAGGCATTCATAGCCTTTGCGTTTAAAGAAAAATACTTCTTCTCCAAATCCGACCATTCGTTCATCGGTTTAGAGGGAAGTTGAAAACCATTTTCAACGATATTCCATAAATCCAAATTCATAGAAATCAAGAAAACTCTCATTCGAGTTTTCCAATAAGTGTAGTCCAATCCGTTAAACAACGGTGGATGAAAGACCGATAAGCCCTCTTGAAAGCTATGAAGAGCCATTTCTCTCGGGTGTAAATCCGAAATGAGAAATACCGGGCTCTGATACCAATTGTTAGGATCAAGAGCACTAAGAGGGGGGGTGAATTAGTGCAGCGGAAAACCTTCTGCGATTAAAATCGAAAACTGCTTTCGTTCGATAGAAGTGATTTCGGTAAGAAAGCCGATTCGTAAATCACTTCAACTTTTGACTAGGAGAGATGCAGCAAAGATATGAATGCAGTTTGCAGTTATGATGGAAATCAGAATATAAGCACAAACTGAAATACGACGTTCGTACGATAAAAGCGATTTTGGTATAAAAACTGATTTGTAAACCACTTTAACTTGAGATAAGGCGAGATGCAGTTAAAGCAAAGATATAAAGTCAGTTTACAGTTATAATGGAAATCAGAACGTAAGCGCAAACTGAAATACGACGTTCGTACGATAAAACTGATTTGCGTCTTAAACCTCGATTCGGAAAGCACTGAACTATAAAACACGTTCGTAAAAACACAGAAGACAATAAGCTATTGAGGAGGTTTGCAGTAAAGATAAGATGCTCAAAGTAAATGCAAACCGAGATTTAGAGTGGTTCGGTCAATCTTGACCTACTCCACTTTTGGCTTCCTCCATCGACGAGGTCACCGACGTCAACTAGAGGCCTTCCTTCAATAGGCGAAGGCCAACCACCCTTTTACAGTTTCACTCCTTTTGACGGGCTTAGGAGACAACCCTTACAGAATTTTCTCTCCTCTCTTTACAACTCAGAACTTGGAAGAAAAGAGGGAGAAGAACTTTTGGCCTTTACAACAATTTTGAGCTCTAAGAATCACAGAAAAAGATCAAGATTTCGGTGTAAGTTCTGTGCTCTCAGTGTTGAATGGGTGGGGTATTTATAGGCCCCAACCCAGTTCAAATTTGGAGCTCAAAATTGTCAATTCCAGGAATTCCGGGATCAGGCGGTTGCACCTCCTGACTGGAGCGGTTGCACCGCTTGGCAGAGCTCAAAGACTGAGCCTCTGGGCGGTGCTACCTCCTGTCAGGGGCGGTTGCACCTCCTGATAGAGCTTGAAGACCGAGCTCAGGCGGTTGCACCTCCTGACTGAGGCGGTTGCACCGCTTGGCAGAGCTCGAAGATTGAGCTCAGGCGGTGCCACCTCCTGTCAGGGGAGGTTGCACCGCCCAGTCTAGCTCGGAGACTGAGCCCCAAGCGATGCCACCGCCTGGCTAGAGCGGTTGCACCTCCCAGTCTCGCTCGGAGACTGAGCCCAGGCGGTGCAACCTCCTGCCTTGGGCGGTTCAACCGTTTGGCAAAAATCAGGGTCCGAATGGGTTGATCCATTCGGCCCAATTAGGGTTTTTCAGGGGCCCAATTGCCCCAAGATTAAGCTAATGGGATCACCTCCCATTTTCAACTTAATCAATGTGCTAACTACGATTTTTCTGAGACATTTACTGCAACTTGCTCCGGTGCGTCAATCGCTTCTTCCAGCGAGCTTCCGACGAACTTCCGTTGATCATCCGATGAACCCTCGGTGATGCTCCTGCGGACTTCCGGCAAACTCCTGGACTTGCGACGATTCACTTAGCGAGTGTTAGGATCGAGAGCACTAAGAGGGGGGAGGGGGTGAATTAGTGCAGCGAAAATCTTTCAGCGATTAAGAACTAAAGCTGCGTTCTTTCGATAAAAACTATTTTGATGCAAAAGCCGATTCTAAGATTACTTATGATTAAGTGCAGTTTACGTTTAAACACAGTTAGCGTCTAAACGCAGTTTGCGTCTAAATGCAGATTGCGTCTAAACTCAGATTGCGTCTAAGCGCAGTTTGCGTCTAAGCGCAGATTGCGTCTAAGCGCAGTTTGCGCCTAAACACAGTTTGCGTCTAAGCGCAGTTTAAGCAGAAGTATAAAGACAATGTGCTGCTATTGTACAGCTCAAAAAGTAATCTGCAAAAAGCGGATTTACGTCTAAACGCAGATTTACGTCTAAACGCAGATTTACGTCTAAAACGTAGATTTACGTCTGAACTTTAAAACTCGTTTGTATATTCGCAGAAGGCAGTATGCAATTGAAATCAAGACGTAAACGTAAACTGAAATCTGATGATTGTGCGAGGAAAGCCGATTTACGTCTAAATGCAGTTTTACGTCTAAATGTTGAAACTCGTTGGTAAAATTGCAGAAGACAGTTTGCAGTTATAAATAGAATCAATATGTAAATGTAAACTGCAAAGAAACTCGTTCGTAAAAGCGCAGAAGACAGTTCGCAGTTACAAACAGATTCAAGACGTAAATGTAAGCTGCAATGTAAAGATCGTACGAAAACACCTTTTGACGTCTGAATGCAGATTCAGAAAGATTAGAACTTAGAAGCTTGTTCGTAAAAGCGCAGAGAGCAATAGCTATGTAGGAGGTTTGCAGTAATGATAAAGTGCTCAAAATAAACGCAAACCAGAGATTTAGAGTGGTTCGGTCAGTCTTGACCTACTCCACTTTTGGCTTCCTCCACCGGCGAGGTCACCGACGTCAACTAGGGGCCTTCCTTCAATGGGCGAAGGCCAACTGCCCTTTTACAGTTTCTCTCCTTTTGACGGGCTTAGGAGACAACCCTTACAGATCCTTTCTCTCCTCTCTTTACAACTCAAGACTTGAAGAACAGAGAAGAGGAGAACTTTAGGACTTTACACAAATTTGAGCTCTTAGAGTCACTGAAAAGATCAAGAATTCGGTATGGATCTGTATCTTTTCAGTGCTGAATGGGTGGGGTATTTATAGGCCCCAACCCAATTCAAATTTGGAGCTCAAAACGATCAAATCCTGGAATTCCGGGATCAGGCGGTTGCACCTCTTGACTGGAGAGGTTGCACCGCCTGGCAGAGCTCGAAGACTGAGCCCAGGCAGTGCCACCTCTTGATTGAGGCGGTTGCACCTCTCTGCCAGAGCTCGAAGACCGAGCTCAGGCGGTGCCACCTCTCTGTCAGGGAGGTTGCACCGCCCAGTCTTGCTCGAAGATTGAGCTCAGGCGGTGCCACCTCCTGGCTGGGGAGGTTGCACCGCCCAGTCTCGCTGGGAGGCTTAGCCCAGGCGGTGCCACCTCCTGGCCTAGGCGGTTGCACCTCCTGGTGCAATCAGGGTCCGAATGGTTAACTCCATTCGGCCCAATTTCAGTCTTTCAGGGGCCCAATTGCCCCAAGATTAAGCTAATGGGATCACCTCCCATTTTCCAACTTAATCAACATGCTAACTACGATTAGATCTAAGACAATTTCTGCAGCTTTGCTTCGGTGCGTCAATCGCTTCTTCCGGCGAGTTTCCGGCGAACTTCCGTCGATCATCCGATGAACCCTCGGTGATGCTCCTGCAGACTTCCGGCAAACTCCTGGACTTTGCGACGATCCACTTGGCAAGTTCCGACGAGCTTCGCTTGGCAAGCTTCTGGACTTCTCGGATCTGTTCTCGCAGAACCTCCGACGACCGTCCGAACTTCCATCGAACTCTCGAACTCCCAATGTGATCATGAACTTGACTCCGGCGCAACTCCTGCTGCTTGTCTAACTTTCATCGTAGTTAATCCTGCACACTTATCTCAACACATAGATTAGACAACAAATGACAATTGACTTCATTATCAAAATTCGAGATTCAACAGCGTGTTCCGATGAGCTTCTTTGGCAAGCTTATGGACTTCTCGGATTTGTTCCCGCAGAACTTCCGACGACTGTCCGAACTTCCGTCGAACTCTCGAACTCCCAACGTGATCATTGTCTTGACTCCGGCGCAACTCCTGCTGCATGTCTTTCTTCTATCGTAGTTAATCCTGCACACTCAAAATAAAACTTTGATCAAGACAATTAATCCTAAGCAATTAACCAAGTTGTCCGGCATGTCATTGGTCCCTCGACGCTTCGTCCGATTCTTCGGCGCATCGTCCTCTCCTGCAGCCTATTGCCCAATCGGCCAGTTGACTTCGCAACTCCGATATCCTTGGCACAATACCTGCTCTTCTTGGCCCGATGCCCGAGTCCATGGCCCGAAGCTTTTTGTCGATACGTCGACCGATCCACCGGCCCGACGTCCAATCTTCTGACATGTTCCTTCGACACAACATGATTTTCCTGCTTTAATTGTCTCATCCTGATCGAAGCATCCTGCTGTTGAATCTCGGATTTTGATGATGAAATCAATTGATGGGTTAATTGATCTAATCCATATTATTGAGTTAAGTGTGCAGGATTAACTACGATAACCAGAAAACACAAAGCAAGAATACCGGAGTCAAGATTGATGGACGTTTAAGAGTCCGAAGAATCGTCGGAGATGCTCCCGGAACCAACCGAGAAGAAATCGGGAACCTATCGGAATTTTCGGAAGTTCGCCGAAGAGATCGTCGGAGGTTCACGGAGATCACCGAGAAGGCTCGGCTACTCGTTAAAGTCATCACAAGATCGGGAGCTTGATGGGAGTCCGTCGGAAGAAGCTCGTTGGAAAGCTCGCCGAAACAAGACTCGACGTTCGCGGTTGAAAGCTTGCTTAGGATGTGTTTTTGTTATGTAGTTCACTTGTAATTAGGATTAGGATTAAGAGATAATCCTATATCCTGGTTAGGGGCCAACTGGGCCCAAAGTCAAATATGGTTTGGGCTTCAAAATTAAGCCAAACCAGTGAAATCGGAGAGCCAGGCGGTGGCACCGCCTGGCTGGGCGGTGGCACCGCCCAGCACCCGAGAGCTGGGCGGTGACACCTCCTTGGCTGGGCGGTTGCACCGTCCAGCACCCGAGCGCTGGGCGGTGGCACCGCCTAGCTGGGCGGTGGCACCGCCTAGCTGGGCGGTGGCACCTCCAGCACCGGGAACCCTAAGAGAAATCAAATTTTGGAGCCCAAAATTTGAATCCTCTTGAGGCCTATAAATACCCCTCAAATCTCAGCTGAGGTTACAACTTTTGAGAAGCATTTTGATTGAGAGAAAAGTCTTAGAAAGTCTTAGAAAGTCTTAGCAAGTCTTGTTTTCAATTTGCTAGAGAGTTCTCCTCCTTCTTTCCTATTGAAAATTTGTAAGAGGTTGAACTGCTTGTAAAAGGTTGTAAGAGGGGTGTTTACCCTTCCATTTCAAGAGATTTGCTAGTGGAAGGTGGGAGCCTCATCGAAGAGGGGCATCGCAAGTGGAGTAGGTCATTTGACCGAACCACTCTAAAAATCGACGTAATCTCTGGTTTGCATTTTATTACTGTCATTTACATTACTGCAAATATTCTTACTGCTTTAGTTCCTTATTACCCTTTCTGCGCAACTTTAAGAATACGCTTTCAAGTTAAACTTTTCAAGTTCCGTTCTTATCGTACGAAAGATTATGTTAAAATCGAAGTTTTAATCCGCTGCACTAATTCACCCCCCCCTCTTAGTGCCGCTCCGATCCTAACAAGTGGTATCAGAGCAAGGTTATCTCTCATATTTGGTTTAATACCCAAGAGAGATGGCTTACTCCGGCATGCAAGAGGGCCATTCTATTGCACGACCACCTTTGTTTAATGGGTCGGATTACACATATTGGAAGACTCGCATGAGAATCTTCCTCATTTCTATGGACTTTGAGCTTTGGTCTATTGTCGAGAATGGATTTCAAAAATCTTCTCTTCCGATGAGCGAATGGAATGAATCGGAGAAGAAGGTTTTTGCTTTAAATGCAAAGGCTATGAATGCCTTGTTTTGTGCATTAGACAAAAACGAATTTAATCATGTTTCAATGTGTGATTTAGCTTTTGATATTTGGAGAACTCTTGAGGTCACTCGTGAAGGCACTAGCCGAGTGAAAGAGTCCAAAATCAACATCCTTGTGCACTCTTACGAACTTTTCCGAATGAAACTAAGTGAGTCCATCGGAGACATGTACACCCGGTTTACGGATGTCATCAATGGACTCAAAGCTCTTGGTAAAGATTTTACTAACTTTGAACTAGTAACTAAAATCTTAAGATCCCTCCCTAAAAGTTGGGATCCAAAAGTTACGGCCATTCAAGAGGCCAAAGACCTTAAAGCATTCCCTCTTGAAGAACTCATTGGGTCTCTAATGACCTACGAAATGACATGTCAAGCTCATGACGAGCTCGAGAACCCCCTTCCAAAGAACAGGAAGGATATGACACTCAAATCACAAGAAGACCACTTGAAAGGAACATCAAGTGATGAGGACAGTGACAATGACATTGCACTTTTGACTCAAAAATTTAAAAAATATTTAAGAAAGAACAAACTTAAAAATAATGTAAAAAATAAATTTGAACAAAAGAAGGACCAAGTGATTTGCTATGAATGCAAAAAATCGGGACACTACAAGAATGATTGTCCTCAAGCCAAAAAGAGGACATCAAAGAAGAAAGCGCTCAAGGCAACATGGGATGATTCAAGAGCGTCCGAAGAAGAGGAGTCCAACACCGAGCAAGTTGCTCATTATGCGCTAATGGCTTTAGGAGAAGAGGTATGTGATTTATTTAATGAAGATTTATCTCTTGAAGAACTCTCTATCGCTTTTCATGAATTATTTGATGAATGTAGAACTGTTAGCAAGAAGTTAAGTATCTTAAAGAAAGAGCATGCTTTGCTACAAGATAAGTTTGATAGTCTTCAAACTCCTCCATGCTCTAAGTGTGAGCATTTAGAAGCAATAAAAAATGAAAATTTGCTTCTTAAGGAAACCTTAAACAAGTTTAAGGTTGGTAGCAAAGGATTAGATATGATCCTTGCACACAAGGGTCACATTGCAAATAGAAATGGAATTGGATTTGTAAAAGGATTACATCAAAATCCAACCACTTTCATAAAAGGACCTACATTACATGTTTCCTCTTATATGAAATGCAACTTCTGTTGCAAATCCGGACATATTGCCTACAAATGTCCATTTAGGAAAATTAGTTCACAAAAATTAATATGGGTTCCTAAAGGAACTATAAAGGATTCAAAAATAAATAACAAGGTTAGTGGGTCAATTTTTGAGGCACCCAAAATCAAATGGGTACCTAAAAATCATCCTCTTTTGCAGACAAACCCACAAGCTAGGAGCAAGAGATGGTATCTCGATAGTGGATGCTCAAGACATATGACTGGAGATCCATCCTATTTCTCTATGCTCACTAGCAAAGAAGAAGGGTACGTCACCTTCGGAGACAACAACAAAGGCAAAATCATTGGCAAGGGAACTATTGGTAACAAATTTAGTTTTTCCATTGATGATGTTTTACTAGTTGATGGATTGAAACATAATCTCTTGAGTATTAGTCAACTATGCGATAAAGGTTATATCGTTAGATTTGAATCAAATATGTGCATTATTGAAAAACCAAATCATAACATGACTATGATTGCTTTAAAGCAAAATAATGTCTATACCATCAATCTTGATGAACTAAGTAATGAAATGTGTTTCTCCGCCGTAAATAATGATGCTTGGCTTTGGCATAGGAGATTAGGTCACGCAAGCATGAAAACAATATCTAAAATCTCATCTCAAGAATTAGTATGAGGGATTCCGAATATGAAGTTTATTAAGGATAAGGTATGCGATGCATGTCAACTAGGCAAACAAATAAAAACAAGCTTCAAACCAAAAAAATCAAATTAGCACCACTAGACCATTATAATTGATCCATTTAGACTTATTTGGACCAATTGATACAACAAGTCTAGGTGGAAGCAAATATGCTTTTGTGATTGTGGATGACTACTCTAGATACACTTGGACCTATTTCTTAGCTCACAAAAGTGATTGCTTCAAGTGTTTCTCTAAGTTTTGTAAACTCACTCAAAACGAAAAAGGCTTCATGATTTCATCAATTCGGAGTGATCACGGTGGTGAATTCCAAAATCGTGACTTTCAAAATTTTTGCGAAGTTAATGGGTACAATCATAACTTCTCAACTCCAAGAAATCCTCAACAAAATGGAATAGTTGAAAGGAAAAATAGAAACCTACAAGAAATGGCAAGAACTATGTTAAATGAACATAGTTTACCCAAATATTTTTGGGCCGAAGCCGTAAATACGGCTTGTTACATCATGAATAGGGTCCTAATAAGACCATCTCTATCAAAAACTCCCTATGAATTATGGAATAACAAAAAACCAAATATTTCTTATTTTAAAGTTTTTGGTTGTAAATGCTTCATTTTAAATGAAAAGGATGCCTTAGGTAAATTTGATGCCAAATCCGATGAAGGCATCTTTCTTGGCTACTCTTCCGTTTCTAAGGCTTTTCGGATTTTTAATAAAAGAACCTTAGTAATAGAAGAGTCTATTCATGTAGTTTTTAATGAAATTTCTGATTTAAAGAAAAATGATTTTGATGATGATTTTGGTTTTGACAATTTGAATTTAAATGAAGCCTCTCCTCAAAATAGTCATTTGAATGCATTTTCTTCCGAAATTTCTTTACCAAAAGAATGGAAGTATGTAGATGCTCATCCAAAAGAGCAAATTATAGGAGATACATCAAAAAGGGTTCAAACTCATTCTTCTTTCAAAAATTTCTGTGCTAACGCCGCTTTCCTTTCTCAAATTGAACCTAAATGCATTGACGAAGCCTTAAAAGATGATTTTTGGGTCATTGCAATGCAAGAAGAATTGAACCAATTTGAGAGGAATGAGGTATGGAAGCTTGTTCCTAGACCAAGTGACCACTTAGTCATAGGTACTAAGTGGGTCTTTAGAAACAAGCAAGACGAAAATGGTATCGTGGTTAGAAACAAGGCTAGATTAGTGGCCAAAGGTTTCAACCAAGAAGAAGGTATCGATTACGAAGAAACCTTCGCTCCCGTGGCTCGATTAGAAGCCATAAGGATGCTCCTTGCATATGCTAGTAGTAATAATTTTAAACTATTTCAAATGGATGTTAAAAGTGCTTTCTTGAATGGTTTTATTTCCGAAGAAGTATATGTCGAACAACCTCCCGGATTTGAAAATTCTCTTCTTCCTAATCATGTATTCAAATTGACTAAGGCCCTCTATGGCTTGAAACAAGCTCCTAGAGCTTGGTATGAAAGGCTTAGTTCCTTTCTTATTTTAAATAATTTTACCAAAGGCAAGGTTGATACTACATTGTTTATTAAACATTTTAAAAATAATTTTCTTATTGTACAAATTTATGTTGACGATATTATTTTTGGCTCTTCGGATGATTCACTATGTGAATCATTTGCCAAATGTATGAGTCATGAATTTGAAATGAGTTTAATGGGTGAATTAACTTTCTTTTTAGGATTACAAATCAAACAACTTAGTGATGGTATATTTCTTAACCAATCCAAATATACATTAGAATTGTTAAAACGATTTAACATGGATAATTCAAAAGCAATAAATACCCCTATGAGCACTGCGACTAAGTTAGATATGGATGAAAATAGTGAAAATTTCGATCAAAAAACATATAGGGGAATGATAGGTAGTCTACTCTACCTCACCGCGACTAGATCAGATATTATGTTTAGTGTAAGACTTTGCGCTAGGTTTCAATCTAATCCTAAATTATCTCATCTTAAGAGTGTTAAAAGAATATTTAGATATCTTAAAGGAACTCCAAATTTAGGATTGTGGTATCCAAAATCTGAAAAATTTGATCTAATAGCTTATGCAGACGCCGATTTTGGCGGATGCAGGATCGATAGAAAAAGTACATCCGGAACATGCCAATTTTTAGGACATGCACTTGTTTCTTGGACTTCCAAGAAACAAAATTCAGTTGCACTATCTACGGCAGAAGCCGAATACATTGCTGCAAGTGCATGTTGTGCACAAGTCATTTGGATGAAAAATACATTAGAAGACTATGGAATTCACTTTAAAAACATTCCCATAAAATGTGATAATACTAGTGCCATATGTCTTACTAAAAATCCAATTCAGCATTCTAGAACTAAGCACATCGACGTTAGGCATCATTTCATACGCGATCATATCCTTAACAATGATGTTGTTCTAGAATTCATTGACACAAAGCATCAATTAGCAGATATATTTACAAAAGCTTTGAATGAAGACCAATTTGAATTCATTAGAAGGGAATTAGGTATGTTAAATTGTCCCTAAGAATAAACTTGTTTGAATGGATTTTCCGTAAAGTTTTTCATTCTCTCTCCGTTCCTCGGTGACTTGTTAAATTATCTTATCCTATCTTGAGTCAAACACCGCTTCCATCTGATCAAGATTAATAATTTTATGATATTTTGAATCTCGAAATTGATTTTGATGGCTTGATTATGAGTTTCAAGTTGACGAATTAAATTTGAATGGATTTGTATTCGAATTATGATCTTGACTTATTGGAGTTACTACTTAAAATTTTTTTTCTTATCCCAATCTCTTCTTTGTACATCTACAATTTTTGTTATTTATAAAAAGAAGAGATTTGATAATATGGATGAATGCTAAATTTTCCTTTAAGATGAACTCTGCGTAAATATTTTAGCATACTTAATTTTGAATGATAAAATCTTTGTATGATCAATAATAATATAGATGAGTGATGTATGATCAATGATAAAATCTTTGTATGATAAATTATGTGCTTCAAGTCTCATTCCCTTTTTGTTGATGACAAAGGGGGAGAAAAGTGATGACTTGTATCATTTTAATAGCATGACTTATATGAATTGCAAAAGCTTGTGTGATATGAATGTCTTATATGCCTTGCAAAATCCTTGAGAATATCACAAGATTGATTGATCATATTGAAAGCATGCCTTACATCGATATCATGAAATTCATGTTGAAAATCTTTATCTCCTATCGTAGTAAAAATTGTCCCATATCATTTGACTTATGATTTTCATCGAAGTTTCGCATTTACTATTGCTTAATGAGAATAACGATAAGCTCTACGGTTAGAACTTATCGGTTTATGCTTGAATTCAATGGATGAAATTCAAGTGTTTTCACCTTCTCATAATATGGCATATAGATAGGGGGAGTTATGTTTAACTCCGTCATCAATTGATTGTCATCATCAAAAAGGGGGAGATTGTTGAATCTCGG
The DNA here is from genome assembly GCF_036884655.1 of Musa acuminata AAA Group. NCBI lineage: Eukaryota > Viridiplantae > Streptophyta > Magnoliopsida > Zingiberales > Musaceae > Musa > Musa acuminata. The sequence continues at coordinate 21,432,954 of NC_088359.1, forward strand.
ATTTTGATGATGAAATCAATTGATGGGTTAATTGATCTAATCCATATTATTGAGTTAAGTGTGCAGGATTAACTACGATAACCAGAAAACACAAAGCAAGAATACCGGAATCAAGATTGATGGACGTTTAAGAGTCCGAAGAATCGTCGGAGATGCTGCCGGAACCAACCGAGAAGAAATCGGGAACCTATCGGAATTTTCGAAAGTTCGCCGAAGAGATCGTCGGAGGTTCACGGAGATCACCGAGAAGGCTCGGCTACTCGTTAAAGTCATCACAAGATCGGGAGCTTGATGGGAGTTCGTCGGAAGAAGCTCGTCGGAAAGCTCGCCGAAACAAGACTCGACGTTCGCGGTTGAAAGCTTGCTTATGATGTGTTTTTGTTATGTAGTTCACTTGTAATTAGGATTAGGATTAAGAGATAATCCTATATCCTGGTTAGGGGCCAACTGGGCCCAAAGTCAGATATGGTTTGGGCTTCAAAATTAAGCCAAACCAGTGAAATCGGAGAGCCAGGCGGTGGCACCGCCTGGCTGGGTGGTGACACCTCCTTGGCTGGGCGGTTGCACCGTCCAGCACCCGAGCGCTGGGCGATGGCACCGCCTGGTTGGGCGGTGGCACCTCCAGCACCGAGAACCCTAAGAGAATTCAAATTTTGGAGCCCAAAATTTGAATCCTCTTGAGGCCTATAAATACCCCTCAAATCTCAGCTGAGGTTACAACTTTTGAGAAGCATTTTGATTGAGAGAAAAGTCTTAGAAAGTCTTAGCAAGTCTTGTTTTCAATTTGCTAGAGAGTTCTCCTCCTTCTTTCCTATTGAAAATTTGTAAGAGGTTGAACTGCTTGTAAAAGGTTGTAAGAGGGGTGTTTACCCTTCCATTTCAAGAGATTTGCTAGTGGAAGGTGGGAGCCTCATCGAAGAGGGGCATCACAAGTGGAGTAGGTCATTTGACCGAACCACTCTAAAAATCGGCGTAATCTCTGGTTTGCATTTTATTACTGTCATTTACATTACTGCAAATATTCTTACTGCTTTAGTTCCTTATTACCCTTGCTGCGCAACTTTAAGAATACGCTTTCAAGTTAAACTTTTCAAGTTCCGTTCTTATCGTACGAAAGATTTTGTTAAAATCGAAGTTTTAATCCGCTGCACTAATTCACCCCCCCCCCTCTTAGTGCCGCTCCGATCCTAACACCTGCGTCACTCAAAACGCAGATTAAATCATAAACATATATCAAGTAGTTTCATCATCAAAATACGAGATTCAACAATCTCCCCCTTTTTGATGATGACAACCACTTGATGACGGAGTTAAACTTAACTCCCGGAGTTTAAACAAACTCCCCCTATCAATATGCCATATCGATAGAACCTTGAATTCAAACTGAATTCAAGTCATTGCAATATTCATCATGAATACTTGCAACACGTCATCATGAACTTATGCATAAACTTATGCATAACATGTCATGTCATCAACATAGTTCTCCCCCTTTGTCATCAACAAAAAGGAGAAGTCCAACTATTCTTGTGTTTGGAATATTAGTTTAACTTATTGCATGAAAAACATAATATCCTTGGCACAATACCCGCTCTTCTTGGCCCGATGCCCGAGTCCACGGCCCGAAGCTTTCTGTCGATACGTCGACCGATCCACCGGCCCGACGTCCAATCTTCTGACATGTTCCTTCGGCACAACATGATTTTCCTGCTTTAATTGTCTCATCATGATCGAAGCATCCTGCGTCACTCAAAACGCAGATTAAATCATAAACATATATCAAGTAGTTTCATCATCAAAATACGAGATTCAACAGTTTCTTAGAGATGAATTAGGAGTTGTAAAGGAATAGGAGTCTTGAGTAGAAGTAATATTAGGAGTTGGTTAGAAGTAGGAGTCTTGAGTAGGAGTCCTATTAGGAGTTAGGGTTTAGAAACCCTATAAATAGTCATGTATTCCTCCTCTTTTGATAAGCAATAGATGAATCTTTTCTGCAGCCTTTGAGCAGCAACTTGGAGGGAGGAACCCCTATAGAGTTCCATGGAGGTCGATCCCCTAAAGAGATCAACCCAAAGTTTAGAATCTGCAAGGGTTCTAACACCTGGTATCAAAGCAGCGTTCTTGGCATCTCGCTGCCCTTCCATAGCCATCCATCATCCCTCCACAACCACCCAAAGCAATTCCCACAATTGCTTAAAAGATCGTCGCCAAATTTCGCCATCATCTCTACCACCACGGATCATCCTTTGATCTCCCAGTGAATTGCAACAGGTTCTGGTTTTCTACCTTACTGCTACTGCAATTTAGTTATCCTTATTTGAAAATCCCAAAAAAATTATTCCTATATTGCTGCATAAACTTTTCGTCATAAAGTTTTGATCTCTACGACGAATGATACATTGCAGAATTCCAACCGTATAGCACCGTCTGTTTGATCTTGCTACTATCTTTTTTCCATCCAAATCTCTATGAAATTTTTATGAAATCTTTGACATTTCATAATAGCAGATTTCCTTTGGTTTTGTCAAAAAATTCTCAATATAAACCATTGATATTTTACGTCTAATCTGCTATACTTGAAAATCTGCACTGTAAAATTTCAGCAGCATAGCACTGTTTTTTTGATCTTGATACTACGTTTTTTCTATCCAAATCTCTATGAAATTTTTATGATAGCTTTGACACTTCCTAACAGTATAATTCCCTTTGGTTTCATCAAAAAATTCTCAATATAAATCACTGATCTTTTACGTCCAATCTGCTATACTTAAAAATCTGTGCTGCAGAAAATTTCAGCCGCATATTGTTGCCTTTACCCATCTATTTACAATATTTTTTGAATTAAATTTTTTATACACTTCATAGATCATCTTGGCTTCCATCTAAGATTGATCTATTAAGAAATTCATCTCAAAAAATGATTTTGTGTTGCTGCAAATTTTCGTCGTATCCCGTTGAAATTTCTCGACGAGAATTCTGCAATCGCGACTTGCACCAATTTCCTTGCTGTCATATAAACTGTGATTTTGCTATAAATTCCCTCCTCAATTCTCTCAAGTTTTTGGTGGAAATTACGTCGAGAAACCGTTGTTTCTTCGACGATAATTCTACTCTTACAAGACAGCACATACTTGCTGCAGCTTCCACTTATTTCTATCAAACCTTTGCTACCATCTACCATAGATCCAAAACTTTCATCTATAGTCCTAAAACTCCACCAAACCACACCCTCAAACTGCACCCAAAATAGCCACAAAACAAGCCTAAACCATAGCCTACATCCACCAATCTACCAACCCTTTCGACTATCACCTCTCTCAACCAATACATGCCTTTAACCCGACAACAAAAGAGAGATCTTAACATCACAGATTTGGCGACATATACTATGGCATCTGAGGAGATAATCAATGCTAAATTCGAAGCGTTCGAGGCGCAAATGGAGGATAAGATTCGGACGCTCTTTACCGAACTCAGATTGGGCCGACCACTAAGCCCGAAGAAATCACATCAAGGAGAGAGCTTTACCCAATCGCACCAAGCCCAAAGATATGACTTCCAAGAGAGGGGAAGCTCTATGACCAACCCCAACTATCCATGCATTAGAGTGGACTTCCCTAGATGGGAAGAAGGAGACCCGATTGGTTGGATCTCGCGCGCGGAGCGATATTTTCGGTACCATAAAACCGCAGATGCATCTATGGTGAAAATTGCAGCTATACATCTTGAAGGGGATGCTATATAGTAGTTTGACTGGTTTGAATATACTTATGGAGTCCTTTCATGGCGACAATTCAAAGAAGGACTGCTGATCCGCTTCAAACCAACCGATTACGAGAATATTGATGGACAACTAGCAAAGATCCAACAAACCTCTACCATTTAGGAGTACCAAACCAGGTTTGAAAGGTTATCTAATTAAACTCATGATTGGTCTCAAAAATAGCTATTGAGGACATTTATTGAGGGCTTGAAGCCGGAGATCCGAGGAGAAGTTAAAGCGCGACAACTATATATGCTTATGGCAGCCATCTCTTTCGCACGACATCAAGAGGAGCAATTGAACCATGAAGCTCAGGGGACTAGGGTCGCTCCTCAACCAGTAATATTGAAGCCCTCAGCCCCCCCTACTATCGACCAAGTCCCTACACCAAAGAGGTTAACAAGAGAAGAGCTTCGAGAGCGATATGCGAAGGGGATATGTTGGCATTATGACGAGCCGTAAGCATCGCTGTAGTAAAGGGAGACTTCTTATGATTGAACCAATAGAAGAAGAGGTCATTGAATATCCAGAAGAGAGCCTTGAACATGAAGAAGAAGATGCAGAAGAAGAGCCACAACCGACCGAAGTTACGGTACATACACTAGCTGGCTACTCAAACCCGCAAACGATGAAAGTTGGAGGCCTTCTCAAACAACTACCGATCACTGTTCTCATAGACACAGGCAGTACTAATAACTTTCTAAACAGTAAGGTTACTATCCAGATGGCCTTACCTATCAAGAATTGCAACAGGTTTGACGTTAAGGTCACCGATGGATGGATTTTGAAGTATGATCGTAGGCGCTCGCAAGTGAAACTATTGCTGATCATGAGGCCTTACCAAGAGATAATTGCATATTTCTTCCTTCTCCCTCTTGATGATCATGAGGCCATGCTCATAATTAAATGGTTGACGACATTAGGTGATATTTCTTGGAATTTTATACAACTAATTATGAAATTTTACAATAAGGAGAAACAGGTGATACTGAACGGGAAACGTGGGGGCGATGTAACAACGATTTTCACACAACAAATGGAGAAGGTTTTGCATAAAGCATGCAGCAGATTTTTGGTGCAACTTGAGCAGCAAACTAAGGGAGAGCTAATAGAATTTGAAGATCCAATCCCACTTCCTTTGCTTGCTGAATTTTCAGATATATTTGACGAACCGTACAACCTACCTCTTACCCGTCGGCATGATCATTATATAATGATTCTTTCAGGCAAACCTCAAGCAAATACTCGGCCATATCAATATCTACATCTCTAGAAGGATGAAATAGAAAGGATTATAAAAGAGATGCTCGAAACAGGAGTTATTCGGCCAAGTTGCAACCTCTACTCTTCACCGGTGCTACTTGTACGCAAGAAGGATGGAACATGGCGAATATGCGTTGATTACCGAGCTCTCAATGGCATAACCATCAAGGACAAATACCTTATTCCAATAGCAGATGAATTGCTAGATGAAAGGGAGCACAAATCTTCACAAAGCTGGACCTTTGATCCGGGTATCATCAAATATGAGTATGCGAAGAAGACATACCGAAAACCACCTTTTGAACACACAACAACCACTATGAATTTTTGCTTTCTTCAACAGAAGGTGGAATATCTTGGGCATATCATATCAGAGGAAGGTGTGACAGTGGACCCCTTCAAAATTGAAGCAATTCAAAACTGACCTACCCCAAGGAACATAAAATTGCTACATGGCTTTCTGGGTTTAACAGGCTACTATCGTAAGTTCATGAAAAACTATGGAAATATTAATACACCACTTACTTTCTTACTGGAAAAAGATGTCTTCCAATGGTTAGACAGAGCCTCCGCTACCTTCGACAAACTTAAGGCAGCCATGACGACGACGCCGGTGCTAACACTACCAGATTACAACCGACCCTTCATTATTGAGGCCGACGCATCTGGAGTCAGAATTGGAGCCATTATCATGCAAGATGGTCAACCACTCCAGACACTAGCAAGGCATTATCTCCCTCCCATCAAAATAAGTCAACATATGATAAGGAGATGCTCGCCATTGTGCGCGTAGCAACGAGGTGGAGACCCTACTTGATTGGTCGACGATTTCAAATTAAAACCGACCATAAAAGCCTCAAATACTTTTTGGAGTGAAAGATATCATCCCCTGAGCAGCAAAAATGGGTAACAAAACTTCTTGGATTTGATTATGAAATAACTTACAAAAAGGGGAAAGAGAATGTTATTGCATATGCGCTTTCGCAGCTACCCGAGCAAGCTGAAGTTTCGGTTATTTCATGACTTCCTTGAGGATATTAAGATGGAATGGCAGGAAGATTCAGAGACTAGTAAGATTATAAAAAAATTGGAGGAAGCACCAAGCTCCGTGGCTCATTACAATTGAGACTCAAAAGAATTACACTATTAGGGACGTATTGTGTTTATGATAAATTCTACTTGCATCTTCACGAGTAGATTTTGGACAAAGTTATTCCATATACATGGTACTAAATTGAAAAGGGTACGGCATATCACCCACAAATCAACGGCCAGACAAAAGTTGCAAATAGGTGCTTGGAGACAGCTCAAAGCCACCCACCAAATATGACTATCCAAGGAGAACTCCAGACCCAGCCAAGTGCCATTATTGATCGATGGATCGTGACTCGACGACGACGACCCACTACTAAAGTGCTAATACAGTGGGTGAACCTACCAACAGAAGATGCCACTTGGGAGAACTATGATGACTTGAAGATCAAATTCCCAAAATTCATGAATCATCAGCCTCGAGGGCAAGGCTGATTTGAAGAGGGCGGGTCTATTAGGACTCTAGCTAGGAGAGTCCTAATTGAGAGGGACATTCATGTAAAACCTACATAAGCCGACCCCTATTAAAGAGGTGAAGAGGCTGGCTAGGGTTAGAAGGTTGTTTCTTAGAGATGAATTAGGAGTTGTAAAGGAATAGGAGTCTTGAGTAGAAGTCATATTAGGAGTTGGTTAGAAGTAGGAGTCCTATTAGGAGTTAGGGTTTAGAAACCCTATAAATAGCCATGTATTCCTCCTCTTTTGATAAGCAATAGATGAATCTTTTCTGCAACCTTTGAGCAGCAACTTGGAGGGAGGAACCCCTATAGAGTTCCATGGAGGTCGATCCCCTAAAGAGATCAACCCCAAGTTTAGAATCTACAAGGGTTCTAACACCATTTTAGGCTTTTCTTGTATCCATAGAACCTTGATCAAGTTTTGAGCAGCTTGCTCCTTCCAAATGCCTTCCAATAAACAAGTTAAGGCTTCTTTCATCCTTTTAGCTTTAGCTCTTGTCATTGGTCCTCCATGAATAGTTAAAGGGTCTTTGGTATAATTATAATCAACTTGCTCATTCATATCACTGGCCCCTACTCCCTCAGCGGTTGCCGATCCGTCCACATGCAGGGCCCACGTATGGTCGTCGGGTCCTTGCCCAACGGCATGATACTCGGGGGTTAGTTCGGAGATGAAGTCGGCCAATACCTGGGCTTTTATGGCCGTCCTGGGGGTGTATTGGATGTCAAACTCGCTTAGCTCGACTGACCATCACAGCATCCGACTTGATGCATCAAACTTCGAGAGGATTTGCCGCAGGGGTTGGTCGGTTATTACCTTGATTGTGTGGTCTTGGAAGTATAGTCGCAGCATTCAGGCTGTCTTTATTAGTGCGAGGATCAACCTCTCGATCGGGGGGTAACGTACCTCGAGTCCGACGAGAACGTGGCTAACATAATGGATAGGTTGCTATGCCAATGATGCCTCTCGGGTTAACACTGAGCTAACCGCCCATTCCGAGGTCGCCAGGTAAAGACCGAGGACTTCGCCTAGCTCGGGTGATGCAAGTCGGGGGAGTTGAATGAGATGCGTCTTGAGTTTCTGGAAGGCCTCCTCGCATTCCTAGTTCCATGTGAAGGTGTCGGTTTGTCGGAGCACTCGGAAGAAGGGGAGGTACTTGTCTCTTGATCGTGAATTGAACCTACTAAGTGCTATTAGCCTCCCGGTGAGGCGTTGTACTTCCTTGATAGAGCGTGGAGGCTGCATCTCAATTATGGCCCGAACCTTTTTTGGATTTGTATCTATTCCTCTCTGGTGGATGACAAATCTGAAGAATTTTCCCGAACGAACCCCGAAGACACACTTCGATGGGTTTAGGCGCATGCCGAACCGCTTGAGGGTCCGAAAGGTCTCTGCTAGATCAGCCATGTGTGTGCTTGCTGACTTGCTTTTTACGATCATGTTGTCGACATACACCTCCATGTTTCTCCTGAGTTGTTGTTTGAACAACTCATTGACGATTCTTTGATATGTTCCCCCGGTGTTCTTCAGACCAAAGAGCATTACTTTGTAGCAATATACTCCCCTGTCGGTAATGAAGGCGATGTGCTCCTGGTCTTGCAATGCCATTCGGATCTGGTTATATCCCGAGAACGAGTCCATGAATGTTAGAAGTTCGTACCCTGCTGTGGCATCCACTAGTTGATTTACTCTCGGGAGTGGATAGCAGTCTTTGGGGCATGCTCGGTTGAGATCGGTGTAGTTAACACACATCCTCCAGCTCTCATTGTGTTTCTTAACAAGGACTATATTTGACAACCACCAGGGGTATTTCACCTCAGTTATGAATCCAGCCTCTCTAAGGCAATCTACCTCATTGATGATTACCTTCTGTCAGTCGGGGGGCAAACTTCCTCGGCTTTTGCTTCACCGGTCGAGCCTCGGGGTGGATGTTGAGGTGGTGCTTAGTTACTCCCGAGTTGATCTTTGGCATGTCTTTTGAGGACTATGCGAACACATCAGCATTCCTCCTCAAGAAGTCGATGAGCTGGAGCTGGTTTGCTTCGAGGATTATCGTCCTGACCTTCACAGTCATGTCATGTCAATCCCTCTTCAAGGGTACCTCGGTGAGTTGTTCAGGGGGCTCCAGATGCATTGGTGTCCTGGCTTCCTCACGGGGATCCAGGGCTTGATGGGGGCATGACTTCTCCGGAAGAGTGACCGCTATAAGGTAGCACCGCCTTGATTCTCCCGGATTGCTTCGGGATTCCTTGACCCCTATCGAAGTCAAAAATTTTATGGCCTGGTAGTAAGTGGAAACCACCACTTTCAGTTTGTTAAGTGTCGGGCGGCTGAGAATGACATTGTAGGTCGAGGGCAGGTTGACTACCATGAAGGTAGTCATCGTCGTCTTGGCTCTTGGTTCTTCCCTAATGGTAACGGGGAGGATGGTAGTCCCGAGTGGGGAGATGGAATCCTCGGTGAATTTGGTGAGCCCCGACGCTATGGGAATGAGGTCCTCATTAGTTAGGCTGAGCTTCTTGAAGGCATCGAGGTATAGCACGTTGGCAGAGCTCCTGGTGTCGACCAGCACTCTCTTGACCCAAGCGTTGGCGATCCGGATGGAGATTACCATAGCATCATCACGGTGGGAGCATTCACCCTCCTCGGTTTTGAAAGTGATTTCAGGCTCGGACTCGAGTCTGGGGTGTTTTTCCACCATACCATGGGTGTAGGCCTTCCTTGTCGTCGAGCTACTGCCGTCGGCCGCCAGTCCACCGGTAATGACATCGATTTGTTTCTCGACTGGGCCCCTAGGGTGCAGAGATGCTTCTCTTGGTTCCTTGAGGTAGTGCTCGAGGTGACCTCTCTAGATCAATTCTTCAATCTGATTTCAGAGGTAGTGGCAGTCTTCTGTATCATGGCTGTAATCCTGATGGAACCTATAATATTTAGATCGGTCTTTGTGAGCAGCATTCAAGGGGTTGGGTTATCGCAAGAGGCCCTTCTCCCTGTTCTGGAGGAAGATCTCGGTACGAGATGTGTTCAGGGGGAGAGGTGAGGGCCTCAGGAGTAGTTGCTCGGGTCAGTCGGGCCTTCTGTGAGGTTCCACTGGTGCTGCTGAAGTTGTTCCTCTAGCTTGCTCCATCCTCGGCCTCTTGCTATCCTTGTGCCTCCCCGCCATTAGGGCTTCAGCGGCGATGTACTGGTTGGCACGTTGGAACATCTCGGGGATGGTCACGGGTAGCTTCTCAATCAACGACCAGAAGAACCTCGAGGGTCTCAAGCCCATCAAAAATGCTTGCATGATCACAAAAGGATGAGCATCCAGGAATCCTCGGATTTCAACTGCAAAGTTTGCTACAAATTGGGAGAGCGGTTCGTCTTTGCGTTGGGATAACGCGAGCAAGGTGGCCATGGAAGGCCTGGGTCACATGTTGGCCAGGAAGTTTTGCTCAAACTCCCTCGCGAGCTGGTCAAAGGATGAGATCGAGGACGGGCGCAATCGGCTGAACCATGCTCATGCCGGTCCTCTGAAGGTAGTCGGGAATGCTCGACACATCAAGGTGTCGGAGGTGCTGTAAAGGGCCATTTGTGCCCGAAATGCGGCGACATGTTCCGTGGGGTTGGAGCCACCGTCATACGTTTCTAATCCCGATAGCTTGAAGTTGAGCAGCACAGGCTTGTCCTATATTTCCTGAGCGAATGGGAATCCACCCGAGCTACCTTCTCTTGTCTCACCGCGCAACTTCTGGAATTCATGTTGGAACTTATCTAGGCGTCGGTTGACTACAAATAGTTGGATCCTGAATGAGTCATCCGCCTAGTCCGATGATAAGGTGTCGGGCTCGGGGTGGGGTGGAGCGACTCGGCAAGGTGCAGGCACGCTCTGCTTGGGGAGGCTTCTCGGGTTTGCTGTATGCTCTCGGGCTTCTCTCATCCCGACTTGTTCCCTGCCTGGCCTTTGCTGTGTTGGGTCGGTTGGGGGAGCTGCTAGCTGCACGATCTACGGAATGAGCAAGACGATCGTCTGCATCATTCCTGCCAAGGTTTGTACTTGCTTAGCTAGGCCGAGGAACACCTCGGGCGAAACTGCCGAGTGTCTATAGTATATTCGGGGCGAGAGAGCCCTGGATCATTGAACATATGCTAGTAGTGATCCGACGTCGGGGCTGGGATGCCCCCATCCCTGAGGACGGGGAGGGGTTGATCACCGAGTCCAAGAGGGGGGTGATCACCTGGTAGTTCTCCCTCAGGGTGAGCTCTTGCGACATCGGCCCTCCTTCTAGTGTCAAAAAATATTGGTGAACTGATGCGTCGTGGCCGATGAGTCAGCACGGCTTGGTTTACGAGTCGATGTCGGGAGTTCGCGATTGATTGGCAGAAGTGCCAAAGTTGACTATGTTAGAAAGTCGGGATGCGGTGGTGTCGTCTGAGGGATGGAGTCTCTCAGTCGGGGCGTCGACTCCATCTTCCGAGAAGGCATCTCTCGATTGGGATGCTGGTTCCATCTTCCGAAAGGGCATCTCTCGGTCGGGGCGATCGCGCTTCTCAGGATGGCTGAGCTCCTGCACATAAGGCCCTCGTCGGGGGTTCTCGACAATGGCCCCTTATCGAATAAGTTAGTGATTGATTCTTCTTTTTTATCTCTCCTCTAGCCAGATGTCGACCAGGGACTTTTATACTATTATATGAGGACCGACTATATACAGGTTTGGCGCGGTGATCGATTCCCGAGGGGCGAGGTGGTATCTTTATGTGGTCGTCGTTCCGGAATGCGTGAAACGATGCTAGGCGGCGTCGTCTCGAGCATTCCGAGACGGGACATACCAAGGGGTGCCTCGGCATAGCTTTTGACTCGACATGCGATGGTCCCTCCACGTGCCGATATGGTAGGAGCGCGGATGATAACGTGATTAGAGTCCAAAATATGTCTTATCAATCCCAATATTCGTATCACTTTTCATCTTTGAAGTATGCGTCTTCGGATATCAGTTTACTTGGTGCAGGGAAAGGGATCACTAGGCAGGTGTCGTCACTGCCTCATCTGAAGAAGGGAGACATGACGTTGGCACTTAATTGCAACAGGGAGAGAGAGAAAGAGAGATGCATCTGGTCTCCATCAGACGTGATGACTTGTGGTTGCATGAGGTAGACAAGCGTGCATGGGATGCCTCCAGCTCGTGGCATGTTCCGGATTTCCTATGGCCTCTCTCTCTCTTTCTCTCTCTCTCTCTCTCTCTCTCTCAACCCTTCTTTACCTCATTTGACAGACCGAAGAAGACGATCCCAATCGCACCTTAATTAAGCTGACCTTCTCGATCAATAGTCTGCACGATCAATAGTCTGCACCTGAATTAATTGCACCGCACACTTGGCTTCTAGTCATCCTCCTATGTTTATTATATATTGGATACCTTAACCGGAAAATAGATAAATTGATTTTTCTATAATAATTTTGACAATAATGTTAGGGTTAATTTTAAAGAAAATTATTAAAAATAATTTTTAATGGTTGGTATTAAAAAATGTCCCTTTGACAATAAATACTGTAATTTTTAAGCTCTATAAATATATTCCTAACATCTCTTTTTTTTTTTATTATTATTCATTTAGAAGTAACTAAACAATTCCTCCTCCTCTATCTTGTTCTAGATAATACCAATTGATTCCTAAGACGGAAGTCTTGATTAATCTATTATATTTCTCTTTAAGATAACATCATGCTTTTTTATTATAAATTTTCTATTATATTCATCTTTTATTATTATTATATGAATGTCATCTCTATCCACACCAAAGGGATAAGAAAATTCATTCTATCAGGATATAGATGGAATATAATGACTTCGAATTCGTCTATCCACATCGTCATTTTGGTGCGCGAAATTCGTGTTTTGATTTTGATAGTAACCCCTCCGTCAACTCAAAGATTTATTTGGTTTCTAAGTTCATAACTTTAAACGACTTAGGCTTTTCTCCGTATTCAATTTTAGTCATCTTATTTTGTTATCAATGATGAAATTATGGGTAGTTCTCATGTCCATGTCCATTATGGCATGGATTGTTCAATCATTGAACTTAATATTCATGTCCATAAGCTCGTTAGTCCTTGTGTTAAGTTATTTTATTTTTGTTTGCTTTCCCATTTGATCTTACAGTACATTTAATAATTGTATTGTTTCCATCCAAAGGTCTTTGAGACTTTTTTAATTTTGTTTTCGTTTGATTTTGATAATTAAATTAAATTTGTTAGAGCATTGAGCATTTGCCTTTAGACATTCTCTTACCATATGCAACCCTCGTTAAATAATAGAGTTTAGACAAACTCTTCCTCTTATATTCAACAGTAGTCTTTCTTATATTCAGTTTCTCAAATATTATTTCTTCTTCCTCGTATAATTGAAAGAAATAAAGTCGATGAACCTTTCTATTAAAAATTTAAAATAGTAAACAAATATAAAGAATCTTGTAGTCTACTCCAAGTATGAATTTAACAAAAATATCGTCGTCTAATATGAAGAGGAATTTTGAATAAAGTTATTTAAATTTATGGCGATTTTAGGAGTTCGTTATTTTTAGAAATTATTAGGCTTCAAGTGTCTCTGAAGCATTCGTCGAACAAGTGGAGGGAGACCGAACTTAGTGTCCCAACGGAGGAGGAGATGGATGGAAACTGAGAGAGAAAAAGGATTAAGAAAGAAGGGGAAAACAAAAAAGAAAAAAAGAAATGGGAGAAGATAGAGATGGGACCCAACAGTTATGATCTAATTTGATTTGGCTTTCTTTCTCCTTCGGTTTGGGCAGATTTCCGCTTGAATATCACTAAATAGATAATAATCAAACCAAAAGATAAAATGATATATCTTTCCATTTATGAAATCCCTAATAATTTTTTGAATAGAAGACATTATTCAATAAAAGAAAAAATAGTAACGAAGTTTTAACCAAACAAAAAAAAGGAGAAAGAAACTCCAACAACAAAAACAACATTATAGAACTTTTAAAAAAAGCCCTATACCACTTCTCAAATACTAATTCATACATTATTTAAGCATTGATATAAGAGAATATAAAAATACATAATAATTATGATCATATATAATTCGATATTTAAATTTTATAATAATCAAAATTAACTCCTACTAAGATTAAAAAATATTTTAGTAAGAAAAAGAATCTCGGTGATATTTTTAGTATATATATATATATATATATATATATTTATAATTATCATTTCTACCTATTTATTTTTTATTTTTCTAAAATTTTCCTCTCCCTTTGCACAATTCAAAGGGAAAGGACGACATAATTTTCTAGTGCATTCAGGGTTTCTCCAACATGTATATCTCACAACATGCACTTTGGTTCACTTGTAAATGTTGTCCTAAAGAACTTAAGTACCTCCAAACCGCACTACTCGCCATATCTTCCAGTAATCAAACAAAAGAACGACTAATATGAATCTTACTAACTTCATCTGCCAGATTTTATTTTAGATATTCATATAGAATTTAGCAAGGATGTTGCGATACAAATGCAGTCCCTCCAACAATCACTCCAAATGATTGAGAGAACCTATTGCTTCATGATAGTCACCTTAGATAGTAGTAGTAGCTGGTCGTCCTTAAGGTTTACTGTGAGAGAAAATACTTTGTATAGTAACTAACATAATAAGGATAATGGATTAAGACTTTTGATGGTAATTGATATATCGTGTCAAACTCTAGATAGAGATGAATATTTCCTAGTATCACGAATATTATGACACTCTAACTCGATCCTAATTCATGAAATCATTTTTTTTATGATGGATCGATGTGGCCGAAACAATCAGTGGGCCTTAATCGGCCTGGCCCAATTAAGGGATTATAGTTGTTATTTCTTGTAATATTCCAATATATTTCCAGCCCAATAAATTAGTGATCTTTTTTTTTATTATTGATGAAAAAAATAAATAAATAAATAAATAATATACAGCTTTTTAGTGACCCTATAAAATTAAAGAGTATATAAAAAAAATAAAAATAAAAATAAAGTCTCGGGAGGGAAACTCGGATCGCTCAAACGGCCTCTTCCTTCGCTTCTCGACGAACCAAAAAACGTAAACAACGAGTCCCCCCTTTTTTGGCCTCCTTCACCGGCGATTCCACACGGAGACGAAGGAAGAAGATAGGGTAATCGTCTGAAGATGGAGGCAGCAATGGATCTGATGCGCAGGATCTCCCCCAAGGAGAGCGAGACGGCGCTGTCCGCCCTGCTCTCCCTCCTCCCCCACCACTCCGCCGATCTCCTCTCCCAAGTCGACCTCCCCCTCCAGGTCCTTCCTTCTCGCCTCTCATCCATCTCTGACTCCCGCTGCCGGGTTCCAAGTTGGTATCTTTGCACGTCTCCGTCGCATTTCGCGGTCCGTTTTCTTTCGTATTTGTCGATCTGATCGTTTGTTCTTCTCGTCGATCCGTGTGCCTATCGGTGGGATTTGTTCAAATGCCTCCTTCCTTTGCCTTTCGGTTTCTTCTCCTCGTGAGGTTCTTTCTTTCCTTTCTTCTCGTGCTTGGATTTATCTCTTTGCCGCCTAGGGTTCCATTTGGAGAGCCATATCCATCGGATGTTGCGTCAAAATATGATTTTTTTTGTGGGAAATCGACCACCAATACCTGATTGTCCGATTATTTTTCGAGGATTTCCTCCTCCGTTTCGTGATATCTTAACGTTTCTTTTATTATTCTTTCGATTAATCTGCCTCTCTTTTCCTTTCTGTTTTCATGATGTCCTCTCCGGTAGCTTTCGAGTTACAAAATCGAGACTTGTTGTATGCCATGTTTGCTAGTCATCATCAATCATGGCAATCATAATGCATGAAGAAAAGACAGGTTGAACTTAACCTTTTTTTTTTTTAGATGAGAAAGCAACGATTTGACCTTATTTTAGATAATTTTTTTTCCTATGTTTCGGTTTGTTAGGAAGTCAATTTTATGTTCTTACTGAATTATGCAAAATTTAGCTTTTTTGATAGATGTCCCAGTTGAGTATAGGACAGACATCATCGAGGTTAATTTCACATGACGCCAACGTGCTTTTGCTTGCCTCCAAAAATAACCCTTTCTTTTAATCAAGAGAGCAGGTTTGTATGGATCAGCAGCTGATGAAGGAGTTCATATTGTGCGAGTACAACAGGGATGCGGATTCATATAGGTAACCCTTTCTTCATTTGAACTATTCTTAGTGCTCTGGCCTCAATACATTTCAGGATAATGGTGAATTATATCTTGTGTTTGTTTTCTGGCTGGTTCGCTTCGCCTTCTGAAAGTCTCAAGTATTGATTTCCATTGTTTGACATTAATATGCAGATCGCCATGGTCTAACAAGTATTTCCCTCCTCTGGAAGATGGACCTCTTCCCTCTCCGCAACTGAGGAAATTGGAAATTGAAGCAAACGAAGTTTTTACTGTTTATCGTGACCAGTGAGGTCCTTTACTTTCTTGGGTTTAGACGTTTGTCATGATATAATTTGAATGACCATGAATTATGTTCTGTGTTTATCATTCTTTCTTCCCGCTCTAATCCAGAAACAAACGTTCTTCTTTAGCTTTTCTAGTCCGGTAGATATAGTAACCACTTTTCTCTACACTCTTGACTCATAGGTATTATGAAGGGGGTGTTTCATCTGTTTACATATGGGAGGATCACAATGAAAGTTTCATTGCATGCTTCTTGATTAAGAAAGGTACTTTCTTTACTTTATTTTTTTTTGGGGGTGGGGTGGGGAGGGAAATATCCCTTGAAGAAATGGTACCCTTTTTTAGTGACATGTCAATGTAATTTCAAATGAAGATGGATCAAGAACAGGGCATGGTAGAAGAGGATATTTGCAAGAAGGGTCCTGGGATGCTGTTCATGTTATTGAGGTTTTCTCAAGATGGACCCTCGATTATTAAAGTTGTTTGAGTGCTTTCATACTTTCTGCCTGGCTAAAGTGCTTTTAGTGGTAATTATTAGACCTTTACATGTACTAATAGGTTGGACCAGAGGAAGAGGGAACAGCTCATTATCGCTTAACCAGCACCGTCATGCTGTCTTTGACCACAGAAGACAAATCATCAGGAACTTTTAATCTGTCAGGTTCAATCAGAAGACAGGTACCTTATCGGGAAAGAATTTTATTCGCTGGTGGTTATTAGATTTACTTACTGATCTCAGTTTTAAACTTTTGCTGACATTACCTCAGATGATAGGCTTGAGTATATTGCAAGCCAAGTAGAACTGTACAGAAATGGGCTTTTAGAGTGCATGTGGAATCAAATGAAACATCTATTTTGCTAGCATATCCATCATTGCCATGCTTTTTTATTCCCACCAATTTACTGAAAGGATACATTATATCTGAAGTTAAGATGTAATGTCTGGCAACACAATTTAATTAGTTATTGGGTGTAAACTTAGGTTGTTCCACGACCCAAGCTGTTTACCTCTTGGCTCGCTTGGATGGATTGCTTGTTTATGTCGTGCCTTATTGAATGTTTGAAATTTGTCAGTTTCATTAAAGCTGAAGCTAGTTAGTCAACAATGTCCAGACATCCTAGTGTTCTTTAGATGGGTTCATCCAATGTCAGGTTTTGGGTCCTTTGGATTTGCTTCCATCTCAAGTAGGTACAAGGCAGTTAGATGTCATTGGTAAGATCATATCCATGTTATTGTAGCAATCTTTTTTCAATGTGCCGTGTTACAATCAGCTAAGCTTGTGCAAAAGAATAAAATAAAAAAGTTTAAATAATTGAGGGAAGATAACCAAATAGTCTCACCTGACAATTTCATATACAATGCAGATGAGTCATGACCTTTCGGTGGCAGAGGGTCACTTGTGTAACATGGGAAAGATGATTGAGGAGATGGAAGGAAAACTCAGAAACTCGCTGGATCAGGTATTCTCTCTTATCCTTTGGTGATGCTAGATTTCTTTTGAAGTTTGAAGTCACTTTCGCCACGTAGTGGTCAATTGCCTAAACAAGGATCACATAGTGGCAAGAATTTTGACAGAATCCGATGAGTTCTGAATTGCCATCGTGTGCTTTGACAGGTTTACTTCGGGAAGACAAGAGAGATGGTCTGCACCTTAAGGCCGCCACCTGATGGGATTCAACTTAGGCTGCCCGAAAACTGAATCAATCTTGTGCATATATGTTCTGAAATACTAACATGTTCCGCTGTCAAATTTTGTCACTTTTTAATGTTTGGCCATGTGAAGACTAAATTGTACTTGAACTCCGTGCACGATGCAACTTAGCTATTCCTGATAATGACAATAAAAAACTTGAAAGGATTGCAGATCTTGTATCTGAAGTTTATTTTAACAGCCATTCTCAGTAAGGACCAAAAATGCCTTAGTGAGAATGTCCAGTTCTGTTCTACAACATCAAACATGAGCCCACCGTGTGTGATTAAGATCATAATTGCAAAAATCCTTATGTTTTCTTTTTGAATGTCTTTCAGGGACGAGATTATAGATGGGGGTTCCAGTCTTTCTATGAAACCACTGGTCAAGGATGCCTTGAACAAACACCAGACAGTGCAAGAAGGTAAATGCTAAGCAAAGGACAAAGTGTTATTTCATATCTTGTGTGATTTCTGCTTTCTTGGAAGGTTTTATGAATCTGTCATCATGCTCTACAATGGATGGTTTTCTAGTCTCATTCCACCTTCCCAGGATTTTCGTAAGGGTACCTCTTAAGACAGAAAAGCAAGACATTGGTCATAGTGTGGATTAGATAATAACTAGGAAATGATGGTTAAGTTAATTTAATGTGTGGCTTTGAACCCTTGATTTGTAGCTTCCAGCCATTACCTTCATGCCTTGTACTTTCTCAAGTGAACCTAGTACTTGAAATTTGGAACTATTTTGCTGCAGGGTCTTCTACTATTAGTACTTTCTCAAGCCAGGCCTTTTGTTGACCTTATATATATATATATATATATATATATATATATATATATATATATATATATATATATATATTGTGTTGTTGCTCCATGGAAATTAGCATGCAAGTAAGTACATGAAAATATTTGAATTTGTATATGGCTTGTGACAAAATGTGAACAAGCACATAAATAAATGTGGCACAGATTTGAGGGTTTACGCATCATCTAAAGTTTTCATGTTGGCTGGTGATTCATCATCAACGACCAGTGCATGTATAAGCTGGTGTTCCAGATGACTTCTTGAAACCAACACACACACACACACAAACAAATTGTTGTTCTACTTTATAAAATAGTTCGAATTATAGAACCTTTCTTTCTGTTTGGCAGAGGGTTTCTATAAAACAAAATAATGAAAACATAAGATGAACATTTTTGTTTCCAAAAAGCCTCTTAAGGTGATATGATGACAGTGATTTGTTTAATTACTTGACAAGAAGTCAAATACTACTACACTAGCTGGTCTTTATGAGCAACTTTTCTACTCTGTGGCCACCCTTCTCACACCCCACAACACACGGGCCAATGCCCTAAGCCACTCCTGTGGCTCTAAATCACATCATCTTAGCCAACAAAACCCACCCCCCCCCCCTCTACAAGTAGGCCTTGTGGAAGGTTCTAAACCAGTGGTATTTTGTTAAACATCGTCAACGCCATCCTCCCTGCTCTTCACCCACAGCATCATTCTTCTTCATGTATGGAGATCGGAATCACTGACCACGGCGTTCCAAGACGATATTAAATGCACAGCGCGCTCTCTCTCTCTCTCTCATAACCATGTTGGGAGGCCATGGAAGTTACAGAGCTCACACTTCGAAGCGTTACTTTACCCCCTCCACTCTTTGTCTTCTTGCCTTCGAGCTCGCAGTTTCCTTGAGAGAAACCATGGGACGCCGCTCGCAGGCCACCAATCACTCTCAGTAGCCAAATACTCTATTTGACTTCACTTCGAGCTTCATCATTTCATCGAACAGATCACATACACGCACAAATGATTAGAGAACATCCATCTAATATATTTGGTGAAATGCCGCGTTGTTTTCTCTTCAGCTTTGTTATGTTGATTGCAGCGATTAAAGAATATATACATACATATATGTGAAACATTAACTATATTCCTTCTTACAAGAAGGATGTAAGAATAGCGTACCAAGATTTCAGCCCCCTCCGTTGGCCAAAGAAATTTAAAGTCGATCATCATTAGACTCTTATTGCATACATTTAAGCCTAACGATAATGCCACGCCTATTAAACGCTAAACGCTCCTCCTTTTAGCTACCACTACTTCAATGAGCATCCTTTGCCCCTCGTGATCTCTGATCACGACCATCCAATCCAACGAAACCTCCAAGACATACAAAATTACGGGTACGTCGAACATTTCGCTAGAAGCAACAACCAACACTCGACGTTTACAATCACGTGATCTTTCCCTCTCGAGATTCGTGCCTGCACCTGATGAGTGGTGCGGATGTTTGAGGGAGCTGAGAAGTCCCCCTTCCTCCCCCTTTAAATGATGCGCCTCTCGCCCTTCCTCTCGCCTCCCCACATTGCGCCTGTACTCTTCCGTTCTCCTGCACCTCTCTTGCTTGTTGCTGCTTCTGAGGAAGAAAATGGCGCTGATTACATACGCTACGACTGACTCGAACTGGTGGGTGTTAGCCCTCCCTGCCTTTCTTGACGCCGACACCCTCCGCTGTGACACGCCCATGCTCCTCCTGTCGCTTTTCATTGCCTTCGTTTCCCTGGGGCTCCTGTCGTGGGCGCTGTCCCCCGGCGGCTCCGCTTGGTCTCATGGCCGGGCTCGCCGTGGGATCGTCACCATCCCCGGCCCCCGCGGTCTCCCCGTCTTCGGCTCTCTCTTCGCCCTGAGCAGCAACCTCCCCCACCGCGCCCTCGCCGCCCTGTCCGCCGCCGCACACGCCAAGCCCCTCATGGCCTTTTCCATTGGTTCCACCCCTGCCGTCGTCTCATCCGACCCCGCCGTCGCCCGCGAGATCCTATCCCACCCGGCCTTCGCCGACCGCCCTCTCAAGCGCTCCGCCCGCGAGCTCATGTTCTCCCGCGCCATCGGTTTCGCACCCAGCGGCTCGTACTGGCGACTTCTCCGCCGCATCGCCTCCACCCACCTCTTCTCCCCCCGTCGCATCGCTGCTCATGAGCCCGGCCGCCATGCCGACTGCTTCGCCATGCTAGCTGCTGTCGCCGTCGAGCAGCGCCGGGCGGGCGCCGTCCGCCTCCGCCCGCACCTACAAAACGCCGCCCTCAATAACATCATGGGCAGCGTCTTCGGGCGGCGCTACGACGTTTCGTGCCCCAGCGGCATCCCGGAGGTGGAGGAGCTCAAGGCGATGGTGCGGGAAGGGTTCGATCTCCTAGGCGCCTTCAATTGGTCCGACCATCTCCCGTGGCTTGCGCGGCTCTACGACCGTGGCAACGTTAAGGCCCGGTGCGCGGCTCTTGTGCCGCGCGTTAGCAGGTTTGTGAGTGGGATCATAGCCGAGCATCGCCTTCGGAATCCGAGCCAAAAGCATGCCAACGACGACTTTGTGGACGTGCTTCTCTCGCTGGATGGCCACGAGAAGCTCGAAGAAGACGACATGATCGCCGTCCTTTGGGTAACGCCTGTGGTTTTACGCACTATTCTTTGTTGCACTGAAATGTATAATTTGTTAAAACATTATTATGGAGGGCGCAAATGTAAAAAGTACTTGTACTATTAGCCGTCTGATGTGGTTTCCACGGCAGGAGATGATCTTTCGGGGCACGGACACGACGGCGTTGCTGACGGAGTGGGCAATGGCGGAGTTGGTGCTCCACCCGGGGGTGCAAGTCAAGCTCCGCCACGAGATCGACACCGTCGTTGGACCCCGGTGCATGCCCACCGATGCCGACGTCGTGAGGATGCCGTATCTTCAGGCCGTGGTCAAGGAGACCCTCCGCGCGCACCCGCCGGGCCCGCTGCTCTCCTGGGCCCGGCTCTCCACTGCCGACGTCCACCTCAGCAACGGGATGCTGGTCCCCGCCGGAACCACCGCCATGGTCAACATGTGGTCCATCGCCCATGACGCCGCGGTGTGGGCCAGCCCGGAGGTCTTTTGTCCGGAGCGGTTCGTTGAAGCGGAGGGCGGCGCCAACGTGGACGTCCGTGGGGGGGACCTACGACTCGCGCCCTTTGGCGCAGGGCGCCGCGTGTGTCCCCGCAAGAACCTGGGCCTCGCCACCGTGGGGCTGTGGGTGGCGCGATTGGTCCACGCGTTCGAGTGGGGGCCAGCAGCCGGGGCCCCGGTCGACCTCGGCGAGGTGCTGAAACTGTCGCTGGAGATGGAGACTCCCCTCACGGCCACCGCCACGCCCAGGGCGAACGTCGTCGGTGTCTTTTAGATTCACTCACATCAAACAAGTAGTAGACAAAATAGGTCGATCAGATATCTAGTGATTGTCGTCAGGGGCTGCTCCGGTTTTGGCTATATGAACGAGTCTCGGGGGCCTCTCTATGGTTCTGTTGTAGATCTATATGTTTCGTCGTTTGGGTTCGCAGTGTATGCGAAACCCCTAATGGAGAGTAATGGGTGGTCGTATGTTTCTAATGCTATAATTAATGAAGTGTTGACATGTTGTGGTTACGTTTTGTCTTCCTGAGAATTGCTTCTCTACAACATGGAATGCAGTGAGAGAGTAATCTGCAGTATCGTGATGAGTGGGCATTATTGAAACGAACGTTATCTGAATCCAGAGGCGATGTAGCTAACAGCAGCCATTGATAAGCATGCCATTTAGCTTCTCCAGAATGCGTTGGAAGATGGAACTCTGAACTCACAGGACAAGGAGAGAGATAGAGTGACCCATGGAAGTGATACAAGTGTTTCTATAGCTACAACGAAGGAAGTAGTGTTGAAACGTTATGGTTATGTTTTGTCTTCCTGAGAAATGCTTTACTACAACATGGAATGCGGTGGGAGCAATCTGCAGATATGTGATGGGCGTAAAGGCCATTGTTAACACAAGTTTATCTGAATCCACAGGCGATGTAGCTAGCAGCAGCCATTGCCATGCCAATTAGCGTGTCCGTGAGACGTTGGAAGACGGAATGCGATCTCGAGAAGAGAGAGAGAGACAGAGGGCGGCGAAGGAATAGGGCAACGCAAAAGTTGAGAAGGAACGGCTGCCTTCCGGTGGACGCATTAACTGTGTCGTACACTGGTGGTATCGCCTCAGTTCGACGCCCGAGGCGAGCGCATCCATTAAGACCGAAAAGCAGAGCAAAGTGGCGCGTGGGCGGAGACCATTCGTCAGTACCGCGCCGTACCTGGCGACATGGCAGCTCAAAACAGAAGAGAGAGAGAGAGAGAGAGAGAGAGAGAGAGAGATGATGAGGAGGAGATCCGTTGCAATCCTTGGCCAGAGAGGTCACGCAAAGGGTTCGGTAAGGGGTTGGATGGATGCCATGCACGCTGCGTATCTACGACATACCCTAGCCTAGAAATAGCAGAGCTTAGGAGAGGAAGAGAGGAGAGGAGGTCGGTCGTCTCTTCGAGGTAGCTGCAGCCATCGCGATACTGCGGCCTCCATTAACCACGTGATTTGGTCAATGATGTTGCTGCGGCGCTTCAGTCAAAGTCACGTCAGCCAAAGTCACGTCAACTGCTTCGCCGTCTCAGTGCCTTAAATACGTACATGAACTAAAACGTTCCCGTGTGCAGAAAACAGTGATCACACACCTCTTCACACAAGCAGTCTATTCTTTTTCCTCTATGATATGTATAATACTATATTAAAAAAGTATGCGTGAAATGAAGTTTAGGAGAGACGTTATTCTGTAGTGAAATTGGTTGATTTTATCTCCTTATTATACCTACTCCTAAAATGATCAGTCTTCTGGTAATCTCTCGCAAGAAGATGACACATCAATGATCAATTAAATGGATGGGTAAACTATTATTGTTGATCCACCGAAACATAATTTGGAATGGCGCAAATATAACTTAGTAAAGGCAACTTATGAGGACACGCTTTAATTGTTTTGAATAATCATATGATAAATAATTTAATAATATATGATCGTTTGGTGCCATGATTGATATTATATGGACACTTGAATGTATATATTAAGAGACATATATTATTATTATTATTATTATTATTGTTATTATTATTATTATTATGATTATTATTATTATTATTACTACTACTACTACTACTACTTACGTGAGAGAACTTTGATTTAGGGTGCGTTTGTGTGTGTGAAAAATACGAATTCTATGAAACCAAACATATATGATCTTCCCTGTGCAGTGGGTCTACGTGGAGGCACTGCGAGCCGCCGTCACCCATGCATGCAGATGATGCAACGTCGTAAAAGCTACACCCATGCAGCGGCAAACTGCCGACCAATTGAGTCAGTGAAGAGTGACCGAACTCATCGAAATGGCAGGGAAAGAGTCACTCTCGGACCTGCACGCAGCATTAATCCATACGTGTTCCTCCTTTCTATCTTCCAATCTTCTTTATTTCTTTGCTTCCATGATGGGATGAGACTGCAGGACATGGATGAGACCACCTCTGTCTCTCATTGGTCTTTCTCAAATTTAATGAGTCCGAGTGAAATTAATCGGGCTTAATATAGATTTGGTTGGAAAATGATATAATTCAGAGGCTTAAGTTGTTGGATAAGTTAAATCGTATTTATGTGGCTCGCTTGATTGTGGTTAATTTGAGTCAAAGACTTTAACATGCCTTTCATGGCACAATAATGTTGTTGGTTAGGGTGGCACATCAAACACTCCTGAGGTCCTCCTCTTGTTCCTTCTCCAGTTAACACGTTAATGAGAGCAATGAAACATGCTATATGTTGACCATCATACCAAGTCCAAAAAGGTCCTTTTCGCGGACAGTAGTAGCCAAAACCTAACAAACAAATAATATAGAGAGAGGATAGAGAGATCAATATAATATAATGAAGGTTTGATATGGACTGCCATGCGGCAACTCCTGTGTCGGCCTAGTCAAACAGACGACGACCGCTGACCGCTGACCGACAACGCTGACAGAGTGGCACCGGAGAAGTGGGTCCGAAGCGGGCCCCACTCGTCGGCTCTTGTGGGACCCGGATGCATCCGGAAGCGCGAACAGTGGCCGTTCCCACCTTCCGCCTTCGGTTCCCATGGCGGTGGGTGGGTCATCCCTCCTCCTCCTCCTCCTCCTGCCACCGACACCCTGTTCTCGAGGCTGGGGGCCTGCAGCCGAAGGAGGGAGAGGAGGCCGGTGGAGGCCGCGAGCAATCACCGACGTGGTTCACGTGGGATCACATGCGCCACACCCACCGATCCCCATCGCCGTCTCTGAAGCACGCATTAAAGCATGCGCACCATCCTTGTCTTCCCCCTATATACGTAGCCACTGCACAAGGCATGCTACGTCCCACGACACGTTCATGCTCCGTGCATGAAGCCCGCGGACTGCACAAGCATTCGAATGGTGTGGGAAGTCCGCAAAGCTTGCGCACAGTGACAAGAAAACTTGTTAATCTCTTCCCTCATGCAACACAACACTCTGATGGTATTCACAGGATAAGTAGAACAACCAAGCAAATCTTCTTCTTTATTAGGATATGGAAGAGATCTAAAGAGTAATTTGGCAGCCTTGTTTCTTATTGATGCTACCATGTGCTAGTAAATCTTTGACCATTTCTTCAGTATGATCCTCCAGAAAAAGAATTATCTTGTGATCATTAAGAAGGTACCCAACAAATCACTGATTGATGAATGGTTGTTCTGGTGGCATGTGCTACTGAGTCCCTCCCACACTTGTATGATTATATATATATATATATAATCATACCTCATGAGTCTCTCCATTGCCTCATGGTAGACAATAGAGAGCTTCCCCACACTAAACACAAGCTTTTGTGCTAATACCTCATGAGCCACTCAGCATTTTCCTTGTACATTGTTGCGCACATATTTCCTTCTTTTTCCCTAATAAACTGATGGGTTAATCATCCCATCCTTTTCTGAAAAATGACATTAAATTTAGCTAGTACATATCGAAATATAATGAATCCAAGATTATAAGTTTCTTGGTTTAGTAGATCAGGTGTAAAAGAGCACATTCAGAACAAGCACATATATAGCTTAAGCAATTTAGTAGGAGTTAAACCAATGTATGGCATGACAGCTAATCTGCATTCAAACCTTTCTCTATACCACCCTTAGAATCGATTGATTATGCAAAAAGGGATCAAAGAATTTACATGTATATATATCCTCATCAGCCATGGATTGCTGATCTAAATCTGCCAATCTGTCAGTCAACTTAATCTTCATCACTCCATGTAATGGAAGCCATGTGGGATACGGATATAGAAAATATCATCCCTTTCATTCCTAGCATAGATCAAGCTGTTCAACTTTATGTCTCCCTCTTTGGGGTTTTCTATATAGCTTTCTAGATGCATTTGTTATTGAGTGATAACCACTGATGCTTGCTTGTGCCTCCAACATAATTATCACTTCAAAGAATCTCCTCAAGAACTGGGAAGATGTTTGAACATGTACAAAGCTTTCACACATGAGCAAAGGCATAGAATAGTCAATAGAGAACAATAAGCAACTACATGCAGAAAAAAAATTGTGTTGGATTCTGGTCATTACATGGTGAAATCATTGAGGACTCTTGGTCTAAAGATTTCTTTGTCAAGATCTCTAGGGAAACAAAATACTTTTATGTTCCTGGGATCTCTTGTGGGATATGATTCATCAGCAGATCTCTCTGGTACTCCTCATGCAATTATCAGTGGAGAGCAATGTGTTCTAGGTTCATCTGTATCAAAAGAATAGTATCTCATATAGGAGGGTCAACAGCTCACTATAATGATACATATGCTTTGGTTGGTTGGTAAGACCTGCATTGAGCCTGAAGGATGAATTAAGATATCCTCTGCTGATGTGATGCAATCTTTTTAGACTAGGTTTGATGCAGACTTAAACAAAGGAAGATCACAAGATCACATTCATCGAACAGAATCCATACCTCAAATTCCTAAGATTTCATCCGAAGATAATTAATTCTGATTAAGGTAAGGAAAATGGTGCTCTAATAAAGCATCCTGATACCAAGCAGAAATTAATATTTTTTTTTTGCAATGGTCTCCGAGCAACGACACGTAGAAGAAATCACATTTACTTTAGCTGTTCACACGTACAAGCAACGCCATGCAGAAGAAATCACGTGCATTGCGTTCGACTGACGTAAAGACGTAGTAAGCAGTTCACTGTTTACCTACGATGCCATTTAACTGAGATAAACATGAGTTTCTCAATTCATAAACCATTCGTTGGATCGGACCAATCATCATATTTCATACTTACTTTAGGAATATTACAGTCCTAAAGAGTTACACTGTTTTTTCTTTAAATCTTATTAAAAAAATAATGTAATAATGAATTCATACACTCATTGATTGTCGGGCTTTTTAGTGACCTATTATTGCAGAGAAGTTTGTGCCATGAACAAGTGGCTCTTCGTGTGGCTACAAATATGTTATTATACAGCAATTTCCGATAGATGTTGATCAATATATTAGTCGCCGCTGTTGCTTAGCCCAATACATCAAAACTAAAATTGGACGTAGTTGACTCTATAACATGTAACACTTACATCCTGTTTTTGCAATTACTATTACGTTCGTCCGAGACCGAGTATATATGATTTTGTTTTGACCTATGAGTATGTTTGGACTTGTCATAGTTGATCACATCTCCTTACCTGGTCTATGAAATGAAACCCTTGGTGGGATAACTTTGTTGCTTGTATCTCTTATATCATTTTCTCATTCATCTATCAATATAGTTTATATGCATATGCAGTTGGTCATTTGATTGAACCAATAAAAAAAAATCAATATATATTTTAAATGTTGGCATAAATGCAAAAGTTCTTTTCTATGTTATTCTTTTGTAAGACTAATTCATGCTATTTCTTGAATGTCATACTGAAATGTGGGTGCAATGGTACATGTGAAATTATATATATATATATATATATATATATATATATATATATCATAAAAATGTTATGACACTTGAAATTGGTAGTGAAACCACTATATGCAATATTATGCGTCTCGTGTTAATCTCGATATTAATTTTCTAGAATTATGGAGGCTTCAATTCATGTTATTGATAATTTTTATGTTGTTTAATATCTTCTATAATCTTTATAAGAAAACGCTAATGATTAAATTGTATATGCAACATCATGAGCAAGTTATTAATTCCATCGTATTAAATGTGGTTTGTGTGTTGGTTATTTAATACATCAAATACGGATCAAACATCTTTTATAAAAGTAAAACTGAATTTTAGAACGTTTTCATAAAAAACTTATTAGATCTTCGCATTATTAAATCAGGAATATAACTGATGGTATCTACATAATTAATTTTCGTAATAATTATGTTTCTTAACTAAATAACTTTACTTTAATTAGATCACTTTAATTTTGACTAATCAAAATAATGACTTAACACATTTAATTATACCCGTATGACTCTTAAAATTCTAATAATCTCTTATCCTTATAAATATGTTATACTTTATAAGCTCAAAACTATTATCATTATTAAACAGGATATATAAAATAATCTCATCCATTAGTCATATTAGTATATGACCAAAGTGATCACTGCTATATCAATCATAGCTAAACCTATTAATGATCACTAATATTAACATAACCAAATGACATAGATCAATTATAAAATGTATAGCATGAAAATTATATGAATGTGATTTGTACATGACAATTTTCAACTGGTCCAACTTTGTCTTATGAGATCATTAATAACTTCAATAGCCATAATATATAAAGTATAATAAACTGAAGCTTTATTTCTGATCAGAAAATATCTATACAAATATAGAATCTAGGGCATATAATATACAACAAACATATGACAAACTCCTACTAAACTGAAGTTTCTTCAAATTCTAATATACCAATATGAGTAGTATGCTCATAAAAGACCTTGGGTAGTACACCTTTTGTAAAAGGATCTACCAATATAAAGTTTGTTCCTAAGTGTTATATAGAAATTTATCTACTTTGTACCATTTCTTTCACAACTAGAAACTTGATGTTAATATGCTTTGACTCAGTCGAGCTCCTATTGTTGTTGGAGTATAAAACAGTTGATTTATTGTCACAGTATATCTTTAGTAGTCTTTCAATCCCTTATACTATTTGCAGCCCTGTGACAAAATTTCTCAATCAAATTTCATGATTGGATGCCTCAAAATATGCTATAAATTCCGCCACCATAATGGAAGAAGTAATAAGAGATTGCTTGGAACTACACTAAGAAATCACCCCACCAGCCAATATATAAGTGTAGCCCGAAGTGGATTTCCTACTGTCTTGGCATCCAGTAAAATCAGAGCCAGAATACCCAATGAACTCCAAATGCTTTGATCTCCTATATGTGAGCATATGATCTTTTATCCTCTTTAAATATCTCAAGACTTTTTTAGCTGTCTTTCAATTATCCATTCTAGGATTGCTTAAGTATCTACTTAACACTCCAATAATGTACGCTATATCCGAATACGTACAAACTTGTGCATACATTAGACTCCCTACAGTTAATGCATAGGGAATCTTTTGTATTTCTTGAGTTTCCATATTTCCTTTAGGGCACTGATTGAGACTGAACTTATCTCCCTTTGTGACAAAGGTGTCTTCTGATTTGCAATCCTATATGCCAAACCTTTTAAGTACTTTATCGATATAGTTCCTTTGTGATAATCTTAAAATACCTCGAGATCTATCTTGGTATATTTGGATTCCTAATACAAAAAAGACATCATCAAGATCTTTCATCTCAAAATTTCTAGATAGAAATATCTTAGTTTCGTGCAATATCCCTATATCATTTGTGATAAGCAGAATATCATCCACATATAATATCAAAAAAATAAATTTGCTCCCACTGAATTTGTGATACACGTAATTATCAACAACGTTCACCTTAAAACCTAATGAGATAATTACTTGATGAAATTTGTGATACCACTGATGAGATGCCTGTTTAGCCCATAAATGAATTTTATCAGTTTACAAACCATTTTCTTTAGGTCTCCTGACACAAAATATTTTGGTTGTACCATATAAATTATTTCATCAATGTTTCCATTGAGAAATGATGTTTTAATATCTATTTGATGAAGCTCTAAATTAAAATGTGTGGCTAGAGCTATAATTGTCTTAAAAGAGTCATTCGTTGAAACCGAAGAAAATGTCTCTTTAAAGTCAATATGAGTATATCCCTTTGCCACAATACCTCTCCACATTACCATTAGAATTCCTTTTGGTTTTAAAAATTCATTTACAACCAATGAGTTTCACACCTTCTGGTAATGGGATAAGTTCCCAAACTTTATTGTTTGCATAGATTTATACTCTCGATCCATTGCTTCAATCAACTTATTAGAATTGGAATCCTCCATGGCTTAACGGAAGTTGATTGGATCATCTTCTATTATACCACTACTTGCTTCATATTCCTAGAGAAATACTATATAATCATTCGAAATTATACTCCTCCTTTCCCTAGTGGATCATCGCAAAGGTGCTGACTCTTGCAGCATAGATTTTTAAGGATGTTGAGTTTGTTCCTTATGAACAATTTCCTCATACGATATGAGAGTTAAAATGACTATATCATTTTGAGATACTGAATTTAACACATCAATGACAACTATATGAATTAGATCAGACTGAACTAATTCTTCCTCAAAGATAAAGTCTTTTACCTTATTTTTCCCCCAAACTCAATATCCTCAAAGAATATAGCAATACCTATCTCAAAATATTTCTTGATTTGAGATTATAAAATTTATACCCCTTAGATAGCTCAGAATAACTAATAAGGTAACTGCTCACTGTTCGGGGTTTCAATTTCTTTTTATTAGGCCTATAAGGTATTGTCTCAACAACTCCATACACGAAAGTGTCTTAGACTAGGCTTTCTCCCAATCCAAAGCTCATAAGGTGTTTTTACAGTTGCTTTAGATGGTACTCTGTTAAGAATATATGCTGCAGTCTTTATTGCTTCTCTCCAGAGTGACTTTGGCAAAATCGATTGAGAAATCATACTACTTACCATGTCCTTAAGTATGCGGTTTCGTCTTTCAACTACACCATTTATGCTAGGTGACCTTGGAATTATATACAAAGGGACAATTCCACACTTCTCTAGGTATAGAGTACATAGTCCTAGACGTTGTTCACCCGAGTCGTCATTTCTATCGTAATATTCCCCTCCATAGTCAGATCTAACACTTTTTATCATTTTATTGAGTTGATTTTCAACTTCAGTTTTAAATGATTTGAACACATCCAAAGATTGAGATTTTTTATGTATTAGATATAAATATCTATATCTAGAGTAATCGTTTATGAATGATATAAAGTATTGTGGAGCATTCCACGAAGGTGTTGGAAATGACACAAATATACGTACGTATCAATTCCAAGATGTCTATAGCTCTATATATACTTGATCTCTTAGGTTTAGTTTGTTTACCTTTAATGCATTTAACACAAACATCTAAACCTGATAAGTCAATTGGATTAAGAATCCATTCTGATGTAAGTCTTTCAACTCTATTTCTAAAGATGTGACCTACACGTTTGTGTCATAATACACCTGAATTTTTAATTTTATATTTTTGTACCTCATAATTCTTTATTCAGGGTTCATGATTTGATGTTATAATGTCAAGTAAATATAGATTGTCATAAGCCATAAGTGAACTAGTTCTAATCATATTTGAATTTAAAGACAAAGTAAACTGATTGTTTCCAAATGAACAAGAATAACCAGATTTATCAAAAATAAGAAACAAAAATTAAATTCCATCTAAATAACGGTACAACAAAATGTCTTTCAAATCCAAATAGTATCCAATACATAATAATAATCTAAATGTGTCTGTAACTTTCACATTTATAGATTTTTCGTCCCCTTCATAAATGCATCTCTCAGTATTATTGGGCCTTCGGTAGCTTAGGCTACCCTGTATTAAAATATTGATGTTAAAAGTTGCACCAGAATCTAACCACGTTAAATTGACTTCAGAATAAACTAAAGTAAGGAACATACCTTTTTTAGCATGCCAAGCGTGATATTTGATATAGTCCTTCTTCAAATGCTCAGATTTCTTACAGAAGAAACAAGTATCATCCTTATTTTGTTTCTTCTATATTATTCCCTTATCAATCTCATTCTTTCTAGATTTGTATTTTTTTCTTACCCTTGTCCTTAGAGATGTTAGCCAAGTTGTTCTTTTCTTGCTTCAGCCTTTCTTCTTTTTGTACACAAATGAGCTCATTAAGAGACCATTTATCTTTTTGATAATTATAACTGATCTTAAAATAATTGAATTGTATAGGGAGAGATATCAAAACCAAATGGACAAGTAAGTCCTCTGATAGGCTAAGCTTTAATGCTTTAAGCTTCGAAGCAAGATTAAACATTTTTATGATGTACTCCCTCATATTTCCTTTGCCATTGTATCTCATTAAAAACAAGCTTTGAAGTAGAGTGCTTGTTTTCGCCTTATTATTTTTAAGAAAATACTTTTCTATTTCGGTAAAAAAATCTTTGTCCTTGGTAATCCCTTTGGATACCGCACCACTAGAGGTTTCTAGAATGCCGTGCTTAACAATCATGAGACTTATACGATTAGACCTATCTTACTTCTCATATAGTCTCATATCATCGTGAGTACTATTTTCCATAAGAGAAGTGTGTTGGTCTTCCCTTAGTGCAATGTTCAGATCCATGCAACCCAAAACAATCAGAATGTTTTCCTTCCAATCCTTAAAGTTGGTTCCGTTTAGAACCGATACAGAACTGAAGTTAGCAGATATTGTTGTAAGAGAATCTAAATAAGAGAACAATAGATGACCAGAAATTATGCTTAAATATATTACCATAAAGTTAAGTAAATTCAAATAATGATATAACCAATCTCAATATTAATATACTAAGTGTAATATTAATATCTTGTCTTTGGACTTCAATATTAATTACTAGTATAGTCTTGTTATAATGATCAAACAATGACAATAAGGCATATGAAATGATAAATTCATCTTTGGATTGATTTATTATTCATATATATAATTTTATAATTATCATGTGGTTATCATTACAGGTGTATATAGAATCCCGTCAGTCTTTAACCTTCTTTTGAGCCAGATAATTACTGCATGGATGTAAATACATACTACATCTGATATTTTCTTTTTCATGAGAATTGTCACACATGAGAGGTTACTTTGGTAACTTCATGCATCAAATTATTCAATACAATATTAAATAACTATATAATCACTAATTGAATTTGAACCATATTAATTAAATTGGTTTAACCTTAATTTGTTGATTCAAACATTTGCTAATATTTGATTTATGTCAACAATTAACTTTATAGAACCAATATTATGTTTAAACCAACTATTATTAATTAAAAATTAATTAGACAAAATCCAAAAGCGTTTAAAAATAAATTGAAAGACAAATTGCAGTGAGGCGGTTCAATGTATTGCAGCGTGAAATGAACAATAATAGGAGCTGTAATATCATATGTTGTGCACACTGTGCAGAGGAAAAGACAAAAAAAAAAAAAAAATCTCAAATTGTGAAGTATTATGTAGCATAATTACATAAAATCATCATTTTTCCCGACGAGAATAAAGAATCAAATCATGTTAAAATATTGATGAAAAATACCATTCAAATATATAAAATAAAATAAATCTAGATATTCAGTAATCATTGTAGGAAAGCTCTAATACCAAGTGTTGGCTATTTAACACATCAAATATAGATTAAACATATTTTATAGAAGCAAAATCGAATTTTAGAACGTTTCTATAAAAACTTGTTAGATCGTTAATAATATATATGAAATTCTATGACAATTACGAAACATATTAATATGAAAGCGTACTTGATAAATCCATCTGAGTATTTTAGTTTAATTGGTGAATTAGTCTTTCAATTGTAGAGTATTTCTAAGAATATTTTTGTTTCTCTTTGACAAGCGAAGAGAAATATGATGAACCAATACTGCAATCCGGGAATATAACCTTATTTATAGAAATGCTCTAGGAGTTTCATATTCCTAACTTGTTTCGATATCAAGTCAGCATGTTTCATATTTCTAACTTATCTCGTTATTAAGTCAGAAATATAATTGATGGTATCTCCATAATTAATTTTTATAATAATTATATCCCTTAGCTAAATAATTTTACTTTAATTAGATCATTTTAATTTGGTTAATCAAAATAATAATTTAATATATTTAATTATATATGTGTTGACCCTTAAAATTCTAATATTATATATTTAAATTTGTTTATGCTTATGGTTGATATTTAACTAAATATGATTTATATCATGCTTGAAAAAGAATTGCATGGTTCTTCTCATCATAGATACCAATACAAAACATACTTAATTTGTCCTTATAGTCTTAATAAATGTATAAAAATAAAAGTACTATTGTCCTAATCCACTGGGATAGATTGGCTAAGAAACATATTAAAAAATAAAAAATACAAACGACATTAGTGCATAAATATTGATTGCTCGTATATAGAAGTATAGAAAGAGTTTTGACTCTAAAAGAGACTGGAAGTAATATTTTCTTTGAATTGTGACTCTGTCCTTAATAGGAAATTTTCTATATAAAAGAATTCGTAGAGGATAAGGTTAGGGATTTGAGCAATCTTTAGAATCTATCATGAATAATAAAATATTCGTGTATGACGATTGATGCATAAATTTGTAAAAATATTATCTATATGGTGTGAGTTAGTTGAAGTTTGGGTCATAAGAATACTTATTTTATTTTATTAGATTAGGTT
This sequence comes from Musa acuminata AAA Group, assembly GCF_036884655.1. Taxonomy (NCBI): domain Eukaryota; kingdom Viridiplantae; phylum Streptophyta; class Magnoliopsida; order Zingiberales; family Musaceae; genus Musa; species Musa acuminata. The sequence goes on from NC_088359.1 coordinate 21,467,425, forward strand.
AAGTCTCTAAAAAGATTAGGTTAATCTCGTTTTCTTCATATGAATATTTATTTTATTAGATTAGGTTAAGTCTCTAAAAAGATATAGTATATGCATTAGCAGTTTTACTTTATTTTTTTATTTTATATTTTTACTTTCACTTTTATTTTTATTTTGTTTGTCTCATTTCACTTATTTGTTTAATTGTTCTAATTATTTATTTGTTTGAAGAAAAATTTAAGGTTTTTGTGAGGATTGTTGAAACGTAAAGTAAAAAAAAAAAAAACTCGAATTTTCTTTTTCTTTAGTCCCACACTGCATGTTTAGAAATTTCTCATTCTACTCATATATATATATATATATATATATATATACACACACTAGATTTGAGATTGGTATGTTTAAGTATAGAAGAGAATAGAAGAAAAAAAAAAAAAATATATATATATATATACACACACACATAGATGTCTAGTGTTCATGTTCATGACAGCTTATAACGTGCTTTTGGGTTTTATTCATATCAAGATATGTTTAAGTAGAGCAGTAAATATTCAAAGTTTGGCATATTGTTAATGAGAATTGCAAGGAAGTATGAGGCATGTTCGTTCATTCGTTATATATGATTGTCTACGACATGATCGGGAATGATGCAATGGATAAGTAAAATTTTATTCTTTCAGATAAGTCACTATAATTTTATTTATTTATTTATTTTTTTAATATTTTATCATGATAAATTTTATCTATTTATAGGATCATAAATGATAGTTACAAAAAGACACAATTATTAAGGTTACATTAAGTAGTAACCTATCAAATTTATTAGTGGTTCATTATTTTTATATTCTTCTTTTTCATGTTGATCTTTGTTATTGCGTAAACTCTTTATTATCACTGAATTTTACTCTATTCTTACAAAATTTTAGATGTTATAATTGTTTTCACCTATATGATCATTCGGTCATCTCTTTTAATTAAATTTAATTCTCTTAACATCATATTTTATTAAGGACGAATAAAACATTTTGCTAGAAGCAACCACACACTAGACTCGACGTTTACATTTAAATTTAATTCTCTTAACATCATATTTTATTATGGTCGAATAAAACATTTTGCTAGAAGCAACCACACACACTAGACTTGACGTTTACGATCACGTGATCTATGTCTCTTGAAATGTGTCAAGATTCATGCGACCACTCGATGGATGATGCGGATGGGAGCTAAAAAGTCCCCCCTTCTTCTCGTATAAATAATAATGTGCCTCTCTTCCTTTCCCCACCATATATCGTATTTGTTCTCGTCTTCCATTCTTTTCTTACGTCTTCTTTATTTTTATGTCAAAGAAAGACATGATTCTAAGTACATGTGACTCAAGTTGATAGGTATTCGCCCTCCTTATTTTTCTTAGCCCTCCTTATTTTTCTTAACATTGACTCTCTCTATTGTGACATGCTCATGCTTCTTTTATCGTTATTTGTTGTCTTTATTTTCCTCTATCTCCTCTCATGAGTATTGTTCCTGATGGTCTTGTTTGATTACATGATCTCCTCGCATCTTCCTTGTCTTTGACTCCCTCTTTGCTCAGAACAACAATCTCCTCTTATTCTAAATACATCAAAGGTTATTTCATTCTTGCAAACCAATCAAAATTGTACCTCTAGAGATATCGCTCGTGTGATTTTTAATTTTTTTTAAAGAAAAAAAAAATATAGTTAGAGCATCCTATCTTAAACTTGATAGGGCCAACTTAATCCCACATCGGTTGAGGAGTGGGGGAGCCAAGCGCTCATAAGGCAGCCATGCCTTTCTTACCCTCAAAGACACTCTTTGGAGCTCTTCGGCTCTGAAAGGACAAAACCCTTTGGCGCTCATACGCCCAAAGCGGACAATACCTCGCACGCTCACGGGTTGCACTGAGACAGACCAATTGGTCCCCTATCAGACCACCGTGAGGCCCAAGCGGTCCAAACCCCCCAGGGTAAACTTAGTCTCACATCGGTTGAGGAGTGGGGGAGCCAAGCGCCATGCCTCCCTTAAGATAAGAGGTGCCAATTGCTGTTCCGAAGACATATAAGATAAGTGTGATTATAAAAGTAGTATGGTGTGTGACTGTTGTTTTGGCGTCCACTGCCAAATGATGCATGGCATTTACATTTATTTGGCGTCCACTGCAGTCGTGTTTTGGCGTCCGAAGACATTTGCATTTACATTTAGTTCCGAAGAGGCGCCAACTGCTGTTAGCAGTATGGCATCGCTGTTACGTTAGATGAAAGCCATCACTGTCGTCCAAATGAAACTCACATGCCATCACACGACTGCAGCAGCATGGCATTTACATTTAGTGTGATGGACCGGCATTTAATTTACCGATTGCAGTACAATAGGGCTGGCTGGCTTTCTTTTAGTCTGCTATACCCACCCATGCCATGGAGTTGTCTTGCAATCATCTGATGTGAGTTTTTTATGTCCACACCATATATTGTGTTGTGGTGTGACTCTATCTATAGCCAGTTATTATTATCTAACGTAACAAACAGTATATGGGTTCCATCTGGTTTTGTTAGATAACTGTATTTGGCATTTGGCGACAAAGTTGATCCATATATTTCTCACTTGCTATTACATCAACATGTTTATGGCTATCCATAAACAATCAGTTTTTGGATCTAATTGGATGGTTTTGTTAGGTCCTTTTGTTTCAGTGCGTTAGGACCATTTGCCCTTTGCGTTCGTTATACGCACTAAGCGTTTTCCTTAGCATTGCTATTTTAGTCTTGATAGGGGATCAATTGGTCTGTCTCGGTACAGCCCATGGGTGGGCGTACTAGGTATTGTCCGCTTTGGGCGTGTGAGTTTCATTTGGACGACAATGATGGCTTTCATCTAACGTAACAGCGATGCCATACTGCTAACATCATTTGGCAGTGGACGCCATAACAATAGTCACACACCATACTACTTTTATAATCACACTTATGTCTTCGGAACAGCAGGGTATCTATCTATCTATCTATCTATCTATCTATCTATCTTATGTCCTTCCCATAACACCAGTGTGACACTAGTATTCTTGAGTTAGTTAGTTAATACATTCCAAGTGTAATCCCACTTTTTATTTTTTTTAAGTCCCACATCGAGAATTTTATTATTATTTTTTTAAATAAAAATTTATTTGTGTGTGGATCATTTTCAATATCTCCACATTCATTCTTGCACTTAAAAGATTTTTCGATTTCAACTCGTAGAGGATTAAGAAATGACCTTATGACAACGTATAACATGTTTTCGGATTTTACTCATAATCTTTCTTTTAGTCTTTTAGCCCTTTTATTTTAATTGTGTTAGATTTTTTTAATTATTGAGCTAATAATCTGAGAAAGTAGACACACAATTATTATTGAATTAGTCAAGTTATAATTGTGCAAATAGCTAGAAGAACTTGATAACACAATAACTAAAATGTGTTTTTACAAGATTTCCCTGATGATTTAATGCTTGTTACGTTACTAAGAACATCACTAATTCAAAGGAAAAAAAAATTAGCTTGAGAATGGGTTGGTTACTAGAGGAGTGAGTACCTTTACGATTTAATCCATCTTGTATTTCTCTTAAACATAAAATATATTTTAAGTAAATAAAGATTATACCTTATATTTGTTTGACTCATAAAAAAACTATAGAAAGTTAGAGGTGATTTATAAAGAGTATAAAGATTCCTCATTTGCTAGAACGATAGATATAACCTTTGATGTATATAGAATAACCACTATATAAAGACAGAAAGGTTGCTGCTCCAAGTAAAGAGAAAGCCAAAGATAAAGAAGGTCACGAGAGCTAGGGATTGTGACCATCTTACAGTAAGCTCGATTATGTGACCTAACGTGGCCAATGGGAGACAGCGCCCCATGAGAGGAGATGGAGAGAAATAAAAAGGCAATGAACAACGACAAAAGAAGCATGGGCGTGTCACAACAAAGGGAGTTAACATACAGAAAAGTAGGGAGAGCAGTCGAACATTCACAAGTTGGAGTCAATCATAATGCATATACCCAAAGCCATGTCTTCCTTACCAAGTAAGTATAAAGCAAGGGATGAATAAGAGATGGGAATAGATAGCAAGTGTGGTGGGGGAAGGGGGAGAGACAGACATATTTATTTATAGGAGAAAGAAAGGGATTTTAATATCAAGTGTGTATGATTGCTTCCAGTGAAATGTTATATTCATCTTCCATAAAATATTATTATATTAAAAAAAATTAAACATAAAATATAATATTAAAAAAATAAACTTAATTAAAAGAGTGGATTGAAACCTTTCGAGAAAAAATAATTATAATCTCTAGAATTTATTAAGAATAAAAATTTGAGTTAAAAAATAACAAATCACTAATAAATTTGATAAATTATATACAATAAAAATAAATAAATAAAACTTTAACTCTCAATAAGATCTAGTATAGGATTTATCACGATAAAATATGAATAGAAGTGAGAAAAAGAAAAATCGTAAAGACTCCTTAAACAAGAAATAAAACTTTGGACTATATTATTGCGTCATACGATATCGAAAGGTTATTTCCAATCCACCAAAAGAGAGTAATATCGTCCTCGTGAAAACACAAAGGACGTTTAGGCTAATAAACGCAACCACCAAATTTAAAGTTTTAAATTTAAAAGGCAAAGAGATAATACAATTCTCTTCAACTGTTGATCGTCTCAGGTTTGGTGAATATATATATGTATAGGTGAGAATAGAGTTAGAAAATTCTAAACAGGCGATGTGGGACTAAAGGGAGTTTGGCTTTTTTTCCACCATAGGTTCCAACATAAAAAAAAAAAACTCAAATTTTCTTTTAAAAAATTAATAATTAGAACAAGTAAGCAAATAAGTGAAATGAGACAAACAAAATAATAAAACAATAGCAAAAAACTAAAATAAAGACTGCTGATGCATATATTATGCAGTTAATAAGGTTTCTTTTCAAGGACTTAAAATAATGTCTTCAACTACGTTTTTTTTTTCTTTTTAATTAAATTAGTTCAAATATATTTTTTGTAAATTTGCTTGATAATAGTCATGCATAAGTAATTTATTTATTCATAAGAGATTCTAAGAATTATTTAGATCCTTAGCTATAGAAAAATTCTTATCTGAGATATGTGTAGAGTCATATCTCTTAAAAAATATAGTTTCAAATATCTTTTAGAGTTAAAATTCTTCTGATGCCTCTATAGAGAAGTAATAAAAATTCATCAAAAAAGATAGTGATTATAATTAAGCTCCATTTATGCACTAATATATTTTTTATTTTTTAATATTCTACTTGGCTAATAAATTGATGTATTATTATCACATTGAACCTCTTTCCAGATATCTCCTTTCACTTATATCTTTATTAAGACTATTATGATAAATTATATAATTATATCAATTTTTTTATGTTGGAATCCACGAAGAGAATAAACGTATGTTTTCTAGATCATGTATTTAATTAATTAACATATAACTCAAAATATTGATAACAAGCATACCAATCAAAATATAAATTCATATATACGAATAAGATACGTAAGGCTCTCATATTTCTAATAAAATTTAATATAAAAGAATTAATAATATGCTCATGATATTGCACATGCAAATGGTCATTTTTTTCATAATTATTATGAAATTATTAAATAGCATAAATATTATCGTTAACATGAATTGAAGTCCCACAACTCAAGAAAATTAACATCAAGGTTAACATAAAACTCATGGTAGTTTTACTACCAATTTCGAGTGTCATAACATTTTCATGATTTATATATTCATCATATTCATCATTAACTTCACATGTGTATAATACTTTGTCATGAAAAATAAATATTAACTTTTGTGTACCATGTCCCTCACATTTCAAGGTTGAGTCTACCATTCAAGGAAACATCATGGATTAGTCTTATGAAAGAAAAAGATAGATAGAACGAAACTATTGCATTTATGCCGACATATTTTTTAAAAAAATATCATGTTAAATTTGTTCATATTTTTCATACTTTATGAATTAGATTGATGTACAAAATGCAGATAGAATGCCAAATAAACTTAGTGTCTTCATTCTTGTTTTGTTGTTTAAGTATATGACCTTAACTCTATGCTTACTTTTTGGTCCAAAACACAAAAAGATAACATGATGTTTTTTATAATGAGCTACCTGTTTTTCTTAATGTTATTGAAGAAAAAGATAAAGATATGAAGTCACATGTAGTTAGTTCATTGCCTAATATTACTTTTTTAAGTTCATAACGTGCTTTCGAGTTTTACTCATAAATATTCTTTTAGTTTTTTTTATTTTTTTTATGTTAACTTTTTTTTAATCATTGATCTAACAATCTAAGGCTATTTCTAGATGTAGTTGTCGTTGAATCACATATTTTGATGATAAAACTAATTGATAATTATGTTTATGTTTTAATCTGCGTTTTGAGTGACGTAGGATGTTTCGATCAGGATGAGACAATGAAAGCAGGAAAAATCATGTTGTGCCGGAGGAACATGTCAGAAGATTGGACGTCGGGCCGGTGGATCGGTCGACGTATCGATAGAAGGCTTCGGGTTGTGGACTCGGGCATCGGGCCAAGAAGAGCGGGTATTGCGCCGAGGATATCGGAGTTGTGGAGTCAACTGGCCGATTGGACAATAGGCCGCAAGAGAGGATGATGCGCCGAAGAATCGGACGAAGCGTCAAGGGACCAATGACATGCCGGACAACTTAGTTAATTGCTTAGGATTAATTGTCTCGATCGAAGTTTTATTTTAAGTGTGCAGGATTAACTATAATGAAAGAAAGACATGCAGTAGGAGTTGCGCCGGAGTCAAGACTATGATCACGTTGGGGGTTTGAGAATTCGACAGAAGTTTGGACGGTCGTCGGAGGTTCTGTGGGAACAAATCCGAGAAGTCTAGGAGCTTGCCAAAGAAGCTCGTCGGAACTTGCTAAGTGGATCGTCGCAAGTCTAGGAGTTTGCCGGAAGTCCGTAGGAGCATCACCGAGGGTTCATCGGATGATCGACGGAAGCTCGCTGGAAGAAGCGATTGACGCACCGGAGCAAGTTGCAGTAAATGTCTTAAGAAATTCGTAGTTAGCACGATGATTAAGTTAGAAATGGGAGGTGATCCCATTAACTTAATCTTGGGGCAATTGGGCCATTGACAGACCCAAATTGGGCCGAATGGATCAGCCCATTCGGACCCAGATTACTTGGCCGGAGGTGGCACCGCCCAGGGCTCAGTCTCCGAGCTTTGGCTGGGCACCGCCCAAGCTCGGTCTCCGAGCTCTGGCAGGAGGTGCAATCGCCCCTGACAAGCTATCACGGACTTAGCTGGTTTTGCCTAAGTCGTGCGGCACCCTTGCGTGTCCGTCCGCAAAGGTCAGCCTCCCCGAAGACTCCCATTGTCCATTAGGACCAACAAGAGAGAGAACGAACTAGAGAGAACGCCTCAATCGGGATCCACAAGCAAACATCTCCGAAAAACACTTCATAGACAATGCAAATTACAAACAGACGTTACAAGCTCTGAACAGTGGCACAACAAAGGGTAAAATGGTCCATTACAGACCAAAAAGTTCTCGCACGTGTCCACATGACACAACCTTTATTTACAAGCCTAAAGAGGCCACCAACCTAACTCAAATGAGACTTTGAAGCCTTCTGCCGCCCCTCTATATGCTGTACAAGGCATGAACATGCCAAAAGACACGGACACACATAAGTATTACATCCAACATCTTGTTGAGAAGTTTGTCCGTGACATTCTCCCCCACTTATCCCTTCGACGTCCTCGTCGAAGCCTTTGTGAACACTGTAACTCTTCGCCTTTGCTGAGTCTTCAATCTTCTGCTCTAGCTACAATGCGCCTCTTGGCTCCCAACTGCTCTCCGCTGCTGTTTTTGAGTAGTCGAACCTTTGATCCGCCATGCTGCTTCAACTCGCCAATGACTCTGACTCTGGTGTGGGGTTGGCTGAGTTGTGTTGATCCTCGTTGATTCCTGCGGATCCACCAAATGAAGGAAAAGACCATCCTTACTGCGCCAGTCTCTCAAAATTTCCACATGCTGCTTGAACTGGGTGGATGCTTGTTGGAGCTTTAACGAGCATCGCCTCGCAAACTTCTGAAGTTTTGGGTCCTTCCTCCACAAAATCTGCTCATTGACTCTTCTTTCAGTTAGTTGTCACATCCAAGTAGGTTCGCATCACTTCCGCTTTCGATTGGCATTTCGTTGGGAAATGAGGCGGACAATCTACTCTCAGTAGCACTGATCACCGTTGGTGAGGATTTGACAACTATTGTCTTCCATTATCTTCGAAGGGTCTTTGAACTTGTGCAGCGCTCCTCTGCTGGATAGATAAGAGAATTGGGGTACTCGGTTTCGCCCATTCTCTTAAGGATTGAGAAGGCAAAGGTTACTTGACTTCGCCCGCCTCCTCGAGGTTGTACTTCATGCATCGAGTTGGTTACTGGCTTTCGCCTGCTCTTTGCTCACACTTCTGAAGCACTTGAAGTGTTTGCACTCCTTGCGTTGAGTTAGCTACTGTGATTCACCTTCTCAATGCCATCGAACTTCTGGAATGCGGGAAGTTTTCACCCCAACTTGGAGTAATTCTCTGATAGATGAGGTCGCCTCTGGGATTGTACCGTCTTCTCCATCAACCCTGCCGCCTACTCTACTGAGTAGCAAAGGTACAGCACCGTGTACTGCCTGCTTCGTTCCTTGGTCATGCACTCTTGCATGACCCGAAGTCCTTCACTTACGGCTATCTTGATGAGAAACTTGTTGACACCGGTCTTACGAAGTTTCTTGGCCTCTGCCCTTCAGCCTTGTCTCGGTACTTGGAGATTGCCTCTGCATGCTCCACCTCCTCGGCCCCTTTCACGACCAAACGCTCTCCCTCCGTGAGAGCAAGGGATCAATGACTTTCACGGAAGTCCCGCCTCTGCGGTACCATGGCGCTGCCATGCCCATGGCCCTACTATCCGTCTCCTCGCATCTGCATCCCTTTTCTTCACAATCAGTAGATTTGTCTCCGTGGCACTCCTCTGAGTCCACCTCCATTCTAACTGATGCTTGATTTTGGGTAGCTAAGTCCCTCTGGACTTGTCGTCGCTTCCTCGCCCCTTTCGACCTCCTGCTTCAACACCTCTGTGTTCTCCAAGCAGTCTGTTTGGTCGATGGAAAGACAGACTACAACTCCCATGCATGGCCTCTTCCATCACATTGTAGGGTTTGCACCGATTCTGTTCTCCTTAGCTTCCTTGGTAGCAACGTTCGCTTACTCGACCTTGTCCTCTGACTTGTCGGGCTCCCTTAAGCGAATATGAGCTCTGGAGCAGTCCAACTCTCCAGCTGCTTCGATCATACCTCTGCATGATCAAGTCCCTCTCATGGGACTCACTGGTACTTGCATCCGAACTCTTCCCTTGGTGGAACCCAGCCCCCATATGCTGATGACCAAGGGTTTTATCTGATGCAAAATTCGATGCACGCACGGAAGACCCGCCTCTGCGGTACCATGGCCTTCACTCCTTGAATCCATAGCCCTTCTTGCCGTCGTGTTGTTCACCGAAGTGGAGCTCCCAGTAGCTCCCGATCTGGTAGGGGCAGAGGCCCGGGATCCAGACAATGGTGCACAAATTACAGTGAAGTCGGTGGACTTCGGGAGCTACTAGGCGACGGACTGTCCTAGAGCGGTGCTTCATCTAGGTGTGACCCAAGAGTGGGTGGATGAAGGTCGATTGCTAAAGGAGCGAACAAAATCGAAGGTGGAGGAGTCCCTGCGATGTATTGGTAGAGGCCACACACATGGAGGGTTCACAATTCGAGTTTATTCTACAAGGATCAGAATGCAATGGAGATGTCACCAGGAGGCGACATGGTGCAGCGGATCATGGTGGAACAGTTCGTGGCAATGCGATACACACAAGTTAGTCCCGTGAGGGATGAGATCATATGGAGGTTATTTATTAATTCTTATTTAATGAACTTTTTTTAATTTTATAATGAGAAGTTCGAGTTCATCATCACTTGAGCTTTCACTCGAGTGATCTTTGTTGGTGAACAAAGATGTCGTGGCTGATGAGTTAGCACAGCTAGGTTCATGGGTCGATGTCGGGAGTTCTCTGTTGGCTGAGCAGGATGCCCAAGTAGGTCAGGCCTTCGCGACGGGGTGTTGGTCAGTGTTTGTTGGTCCGAGCATCGTCAGCATCGAGCTGCGTCTCTCCGTTCCCGAGATAACTGACAGCTCGACCTCCCTCACTGGGTAGCGATTTCCTGGTCAAGGCGCTCATGGCTCGGGGTGACCGCCTACCTACAAAAAAGGCATTCGTTGGGTGATTCTCGACTGTGGCCCCTCCGATGAGCAAATCAGTTGTTTGTGGAATTGTTTTTCTTCCTCTGGGCTGGATGCTAGCCAGAGGTATTTTATACTATTGTCCGAGGGTCGGTCGTATGCGGGTTGGTGTGGTGGACGTGCCAAATAGTGCCTTGGTACGGATTCTGACCTAGCGTGTGACATTGGATATGGCGTGTCTTGGACCCAAAATAGGCTCTATCAATATTCATTTGTTCTAAGTGTCAAATCCTTCATGTTCTTGGGAAGGTTATACTTGAGTTCTTCATGTGCATTGCACATCATTTCATAGGTCATCAAAGACCCAATAAGTTTTTCAATCAGATAATGGTTCAAGTTTTTTAATTATTGTATTGTCATTACTTTCGAATCCTAATTTTTAGAAAGTAATCGTAAAACTTTATTCATAAGTTCAAGATACGAAAAACTTTTACCAAGAGCTTTTAGGCTCTTGACGATATCCATAAAATGGGTGTATATGTCTCCAATAATCTCGCTTGGTTCTATATGAAATAACTTAAAATCACGCATCAAAATATTTATTTTAGAGTATTTAACTCTACTAGTGCCTTCGTGTGTGATTTCGAGTGTGTGCCAAATGTCAAAAGTCGTTTCACAAGTAGAAACCCGATTGAATTCATTTTTGTCTAAGGTGCAAAATAGAGCATTCATAGCTCTAGCATTCAAAGAGAAAGTCTTCTTCTTCAAATCATTTCAATCATTCATTGGAAGAAAAGACTTTTGAAAATCATTTTTGATAATATTCCGTAAATTGAGATTCAACGAAAGCAAAAAATCTCTCATCCGAGTTTTCCAATAAGTGTAGTCTATCCCATTGAATATAGGAGGACGAATGATAGAAAAACCATCTTGAAAACTGAAAAAAGCCATTTCTCTTGGGTGTTAAACCAAATGAGAAAGAACGTGGGGTTGATACCAATTGTTAGGAACGAGTCGGCATTAAGATACAAGGGTGAATTAGTACAGTGGTAAAAACATCAATTCTAAAATCTTTCATTCCGATTAAACCCAATTTGGAAAGATATTAACTTTGAAAGCATACAGAAGGGTGTACATCAAAAGTAACGAGGAAGTAAAGTAGTTTGCAATAAAGATAAACAACAAAACAGAAATGCAAACCGTTTTATAATGGCTCGATCATCGTGACCTACATCCACTCCACTGATTCCTCTTCCGTCGAGGCCATCGACATCCACTAACGATCTACTTTCAATGGACGAAGATCAACTACCATTATAACTTGATTCTCCTTTTGACAGGTTCAGGAGAGAACCTTTACAACCTTTTTTTATAAAGCTTCTCTCACACTCTCCCTTAGAATGATCTCTAAATTTTAGGAGGAGAGACTCTACACTTTACAAGGGTTTTCAACTTTAGAAACATAGAGTTTTTTTATCACCTTTCATGTTGCTCTATGTAGGAATAACTAAGGTATTTATAGACCCTAAATGACTTCAAAACTTGGAGCTAAAATTCAAATCCCAGAGATTTCAGGGTGGTACCACTACCCACTGGCAGTACCATCACCTGACAATCTCGAAGATTGAGTCTGGGCGGTACCACCGCTTGACAAAGTCTTGAAGACTATGCCACGATGGTTCCACCTGTTGGATCACTGTTTGGGCCTTTCACTATGTCCAACACAGGTCAAACTTGGGCTCAATTGACCCCTAATTGAGTTTGCCCAATTCCAACCCAATTATGTGATAACTACGAATTCTAAGACATTCACTAAGCAAAATAAATTTGTAAGTCTAGGTTTCTTTCGGCGATCTTCCGGCGAACTTCCGACGATCTCTCGGCAATGTTCTAACAGACTCCCGACAAGTTACTAAACTTCATGATAATCTTCTTGGTGAGTTTCGATGAGCTTCTTTGACAAGCTCCTGGACTTCTCGGTCAATTCTGATAGAACTTTTGATGAACGTCTGGACTTCCGACGAACTCTCGAACTCCCAACGAAATCTCGTTCTTGACTTCGGGACTTCATTTTGATTTATGCCTTGATCGCTATCATAGTTAATCATGTACACTTAAAACCTACTTTGATCTAGATAATTATTACAGAGCTAATCAAATGTTGTCCGATCATGTCATTGGTTCATCGACGCCTCGTTTGATTCTTTGATGCATCGTCCTCTCTTGTGGCTTATTACTCAATTGGTCAGTTGACCTCCGCAACTCTGATTTACTTGGCATAATTTTTGTTCTTCTTGGCCCGATGCCCGAATCTATGACCCGAAGCCTTCTGCCGATACGTCGACCGATCCTTCGACTCAACGTCTAATCTTCTAACATGTTTTTCTTTGGCCCAACATAATTATTTCTGCTATTATCTCTCCCTGATCGAAGCTTCCTACGTCACTCAAAACGCAGATCAAATCATAAATAGTATCAATTGGTTTCATTATCAAAATTAGAGATTCAACAAGTACCATTGCCTAACACTAGGCGATACCACCGCTCAGTCTGGCGGTACTACCACCTAACAAAGTCTCAGAGATTGTCTTAGAGACTGAGCCTCTTGTAGTGCCACCACTTGAACCGGCGGTGCTACCACTTGACCCAACTTTTGGGTCATTGAATGGGCCTTTCTCTTAGCCCAAAATAACCCCACTTTGGGCCCAGTTGACCCTTTATTGAGTTGGCTTAATTACGTTCTAAACCAACCTAATTACAACTAAAAATACTTTGATCTCGACAATTATTACAAAGCATTAATCACATTGTCCAGCACGTCATTGGTTCATCGACGCTTCGTACAATCCTTCGACACATCATCCTCTTTTACATCATTTTGCCCAATCGGTATGTTGACCTCCGCAACTTTGATTTCCTTGGCGCAATATCCACTCTTCTAGGCCCGATGACCGAACTCATGGCATGAAGCCTTCTGCCAACACGTCGACCTTCCATTGGTCCGACGTCTAATCTTTTGACATGTTTCACTTTGGCCCAACATTGATTTTTTTTGCTTTAATTATCTCTTCATGATCAAAGCTAATCCTATGTCACTCAAAATGCAGATTAAATCATAAACGCTATCAATTAGTTTCATCATCAAAATATGAGATTCAACAAGTGTTGGGAAATCTTGGGGGCGACATCACATGCACAACGGAAGAATAGAAAACAAAATCCCCAATTCCCAAAGATATGTTCGTCGTCGTGCGAAGATTGATGCGCAAAAATCCGTGAAACTTAAAACTGCGTATAGAATAGATTGTGTTACCTAGGGAGATCATATATCCCTGTGTCCCTGTAGATCTCTAAGAGAGGGTGAAGGAGGTCAAGCGCTCTCCTCTCTAGCGATGATCCATATAACAGGGCTATGATAATGCTCCTTAAAACTCTAGGCCTGCTCTGAGGTGGAGAGGGTGAGGAGAATAGAAGAGACAAGGAAAGGCTCTAGCCTATGAGCCACTGAATCCCTCATATTTGTAGAGGTCCCCTGTCAACTCAACCATAATGGATCCTCCCCATTAGGTATTGGATCTTCTTCCAACTACCCAAGCCTCTTAGAATAGTGGATCTCTATCCAATAATCTCTAATGGGCTCTTATTGGATCTCATCTATATGATCCAATAATTCATGGGCTTATTGGATATCCAATAAGATAGGGGCTTTGACGGATATCTCATATCCGAACCTCTACTCATCATAATGCCTACCATATGTGTGTGACCCTCTAGGCCCAATATCGAGCTAGCCGTGAGTCATACCTGTCATAACTCCTTCTAGCACAGTGAATTATTATCTCCATAATAATTCACTCGACTCATCGATTGCGAACGTATTAAGCCATTATGTAGCAGCCCCCAAACGATATAGAGGAATCCAATCCATTGGACCTATCCATCCTCAGTTACTGTGTACCTATAGTCCCTCATCCATCTAATATCCCAGAGACCATATACTGGGTATGGTGCTATCAGACCCATACGGTTTCTACTCGAGTCTCGTTCTAATTGAATTCTCCCAGAGAACTCTTTCTCTCTCAATCTGAATGACCCTGGCTAGGGATTTGTTTGGGCAAGAACATATGAGACATTGCTCTCATGACACCGAGAGTAGATGATCCTCTATCGACACTCAATAGCCATCGTAAGGTTGACTACCACTCTTGAAGATCGGATGTGCTAGATCTGGGACATCCAAACCTATAAGTCCGGTACCAAAGAGTGGAGCACTCACATAAGACATCCTTAGTGTCTCATGCTAGTTATATGTCCCCTGCAAGCCAATCACGTGAGTGATGGAATGTGTGACTTAACACATAATCTTTTTACTTATTATATTTTGATATTTATCACTTTATATTGACTATTGCATATATGCATGTATATATTATGATGTCCTTGGATCTATGCAATGAGAATTGGATTGTGATGAGATCACAATAATAAGTTCGATTCACATTTAAACATAAATCCTAAATAATCTCTGTCATAAGTTACTCGAGAGGGATATCGAGATAACCGAACAGACTGGTGTGCTATATACTCGTTCATATGATGAATGCAACAGGTCTCATAGCTGCTTGTGTGGGGACACTAGAGATACAATACATGTGCTCATTAGAGAATGAGTTCATTGATTGATCTGCTTAAGAAATACTGGATTATTGATGATGTCTTATAGTCAAACAACGATTCCGTGGTCCTAGTGGTGTATTTGGTCCTTAGACTTGAGACACCAATGATGTCCTGTATGAGTGCTCCACTCTTTGATACAAGACTTATAGGTTTGGATGTCCTAGATCTAGCACAGTCAGTATTCAGGAGTAGTAGTCAACCTTACGAGGGCTATTGAGTGTCGATAGAGGATCATCCACTCTCGTGTCATGAGAGGAATGTCCCATGTGTTCTTGCTCAGACAAATCCCTGGCCAGGGTTATTCAGATTGAGAGAGAAAGAGTTCTCCGGGAGAATCCGATTAGAGTGAGACTCGAGTAGAAACTGTATGGGTCTAACAGCACCATGCCCGGTATACGATCTTTCGGATATTAGATGGATGAGGGATTATAGGTACATGATAACTAAGGACAAACAAGACTAATGGATTGGATTCCCCAGTATCATTTGGGGACTATGGCGTAGTTGCCTAGTACGTTCGTAGTCGATGAGTCGAGTGAATTATTATGGAGATAATAATTCACTAAACCAGAAGGAGTTCTAACAGGTATGACTCACGACCAACTCGATATTGGGCCTAGAGGGCCACACACATATAATAGACATTGCAATTAGTAGAGGTTCGGATATGAGATATCCGTCTTATTGGATATCCAATAAGCCCCTGAATTATTGGATCCTATGGATGAAATCCAATAAGAGCCCATAAGAGATTATTGGATAGAGATCCACTAATCTAAGATACTTTGGTAGTTGCATGGAGATCTAATACCCAATAGGGGAGGATCCATCAGGGTTAAGTTGACAAAGAATCTTTATAAAAGGAGGGATTCAGTGGTTCATAGGCTAGAGCCTTTACTTGCCTCTCCTATTCTCTTTCCTCTCTCCACCTTAGAGCAAGCCTAAAGTTTTGAGGAGCATTCTCGCAATCCTACTGTATGGATCACCGCTAGATAGGAGGGTGCTTGACCTCCTTCACCCTCTCCTAGAGATCTACAAGGATTTAGAGATATACGATCTCTCTAGGTAACATAATTTATCATATACGCAGTTTTAAGTTTCATAGATTTTATGCACCAATCTTTGCATGATTATGAACATCTATTTGGGAAATTGGGGATTTTATTTTTTTGTTCTTCCACTACACATGTGATGTCGCCCCTAAGATTTCCCAATAGTGGTATCAGAGCTAGGTTGTTCATGCAAAAAATTGGTTTTGAATTACGTGTGTTGTGTTTTATGATGAATTTGTTAGGATCGGAGTGGCACTAAGAGGGGGGGGGGGGGGGGGGGTGAATTAGTGCAGCGGTAAAGTGTGATAAACTTTTGACGATTTAAACACTTTCAGAAACTTCGTATGATAAAAGTAACGTTTTCGTTTGAAACCGTTTCGATTGTGTTTTAACTTGAAGAGATAAGTAAGACGGAGACAAAGAAGTAGAGCATTAAAGTGCAAATGGATTGCAGTAATGTAAATGACAATAAGTAAATGCAAACTAGAGATCACACCGATTTTACAGTGGTTCGGTCAAATGACCTACATCCACTTGCGAGGCCCCTCTTCGATGAGGCTCCCACCTTCCACTAGCAAATCTCTTGAAGGGGAAGGGTAAATACCCCTCTTATAACTTTTTACAAGCGGTTCACTCTTTTACAGATTTTCAGCAAGAAAGAAGGAGGTGAACACTAGCAAATTGAAAACAAGACTAGCAAAGACTTTTCTAAGACCTTTCTCTCAAACAATTGCTACTCAAAAAGTTGTAATCTCAACTGAGATTTGAGGGGTATTTATAGGCCTCAAGAGGATTCAAATTTGGGGTCCAAAATTTGAATCTTCTTTGGTTCCCGATGTTGGCGGTGCCACCGCCTGTCAGTTTTTGACACTGACAGTGGATTGGCGGTGCCACCGTCCAGCCAAACGGTGCCACTGCCTGGCTCTCGGGTGCTGGGCGGTGCCACCGCCTAGCTCTTGGGTGCTGGGCGGTGCCACCGCCAGACCCTTCGGTTCACTGGTTGGGCTTCAAATTTAGCCCAAACCAAGTCTAATTTTGGGCCCAGTTGGCCCCTAACCAGGATATAGGATTATCTCTTAATCCTAATCCTAATTACAAGTGAACTACATAACAAAAAAACATCCTAAGCAAGTTTTCAACCGCGAACGTCGAGTCTTGTTCCGGCGAGCTTTCCGACGAATCTTCTTCCGACGGACTCCCAGCAAGCTCCCGAACTTATGATGACTTTAACGAGTAGCCGAGCCTTCTCGGTGATCTCTGTGAACCTCTGACGATCTCTTCGGTGAATTTCCGAAAATTCCGACAGGTTCCCGATTTCTTCTCGGTTGGTTTCGGCAGCATCTCCGACGATTCTTCGGACTCTTAAACGTCCATCGAACTTGACTCCAGTATTCTTGCTTTGTGTTTTTTGGTTATCGTAGTTAATCCTGCACACTTAACTCAATAATATGTATTAGATCAATTAACCCATCAATTGATTTTATCATCAAAATCCGAGATTCAACAATCTCCCCCTTTTTGATGATGACAATCAATTGATGACGGAGTTCAACATAACTCCCCCTATCTATATGCCATATTATGAGAAGATGAAAACACTTGAATTTCATCCATTGAATTCAAGCCTAAACCGATAAGTTCTAACCGTAGAACTTATCGTTATTCTCGTTAAGCAATAGTAAATACAAAACTTCGGTGAAAATCATTTTCAAGTCGAATGATAAGAGACAATTTTTACTACAGCAGGAGATAAAGATTTTCAACATGAATTTCATGATATAAATGTAAGGCATGCTTTCAATATGATCAATCAATCTTGCGATATTCTCAAAGATTTTGCATGGCATATAAGACATTCATATCACACAAGCTTTTGCAATTCATATAAGTTATGCTATTAAAATGGTATAAGTCATCACTTTTCTCCCCCTTTGTCATCAACAAAAAGGGAATGAGACTTAAAGCATATAACTTGTGATTATAATATCAGGAATTCAGCACTGATCATACAAAAATTCATCATCCAAAGTTCATCTTAAGGAGAAATCAGCATTCATCCAGAAGCATATATCCAGAATTTTAAAATTACATGTAAAGAGAAGGTTCAGTTTTCGTTCAAAAGATGACCAGCTTCGAACTTGATATTAAGAGTAAACAAAACAGAATAAAAAGATACATCAATCCTTAGGAGGTAATCCATAGTGTTGATACATAACATCTATTTTTTGATTTAGTTGTCGTAGTTCCTTTAAAATTTCAATTTGCTGGAGTTGAATTTGTTCTTGCTGCGATTTGAGTTGGTCTTGTTGGAATTTGATCTAAGATAGTTCTGCCATAATGAGTCCTTCAGAGGATGAAACAGGAGCTAAAGGTGCTGCACCAAAGGGACTATGAGGAGGAGATTCATTGCCCCTAAAAATTGGTGTTTCTAGTTGTTCTACTGATGGAGGAATAGGATCTGTCCTTCTAGGTTGCCTTACCCATATTCCATTGTTAAATGTGCACCTAAGTCTCTTTAGTAGATTTTTATTGATGTTGTTATATCTATCACTTTGAATTGTTTCTTCATCGGGTGGGATGCAAATGTCATAGGCACGAAGAAATCTAGTGATTAACCCCCCATATGGCAACATAATATCTTTAGATGTAATATCCTGTATGTGTTGCCGTATTGAGTATCCAAAACAGTTATGTTGATCGGTCATAATCCAATACATAGTGCTTATCTCTATTAGACTCATTTCATCAAGATGATATTGCTTAGGGAATAGTATGCTTGTCATGATATGATGAAGAATCTTAGAGTTAAAAGGTAGTAAGTGTTCGCAACTCTTGGGTATTATTCCGAGGTCCGAGTTTACAAAAATGGTTTCGACAGCTTCGGTGTAAGTTGCTCCTATTATATTAACATCCCATTTTCCTCTAAAATAGCAGCCCCTATCTTTTTTAGTGATTCCAATTAGTTCACAAATAGAATTATCAGAAATCCTAATTTGTGTTCCTAAAATGTAAGTACTTAGGCTATCGTTATCTACCCATAGGTTTGCATAAAAGAGCCTAACTAACCTAGGATAAATTGGTTCATCTATTTGTAAGAGAGGTAGGGCCTCTAGATGAGCAAACCACCTGATGGGTTCTAAGTCTCCTAGTTCATCGAGATCAACGTGTTTACCTTTATGGATATATCTTGTTTCAAATTTTGGAAACCTAAGGGCTTCTTCTTTGGATCTAAAAAGATCGTGGTCATATGAATCTCCTTCAATCCTTTTCCCTTTTGATCTCTTAGGAGCCATTTTCAAGATGATAAAAGAAATATGAAATTGTAATGAGTAGGTAAAACAAGAAGAAAGGGAAGGGAAGATTTTACCTTATGGAGTGTGTCTTGGATGATGGAGAGCTTGGACCACCAAGAATCCCTCTCCAAGGTTTGTAGAGGTTAGAATGAGGGATTGAGAGAGTTTGGGAGAGTTGGAGCAAGGCTTCCACGGGTTGGGGGCGGTGTCACCGTCGGCCCTAACCAATTGGGATTTATAGGCTGTCTCGGGCAGTGCCATCGCCAAACCGAGCAGTGCCACTGCCTGGCGCCCGAGCGCTCAGGCAGTGCTACTGCCAATTCTGGCGGTGCCA
This sequence comes from Musa acuminata AAA Group, assembly GCF_036884655.1. Taxonomy (NCBI): domain Eukaryota; kingdom Viridiplantae; phylum Streptophyta; class Magnoliopsida; order Zingiberales; family Musaceae; genus Musa; species Musa acuminata. The sequence continues at coordinate 21,487,101 of NC_088359.1, forward strand.
TCGCTGGCATGCTGCATTTTTTTTTTTTTGAGGCGTTTGACTCATGATAGGTTAAGATAATGAGTTGTACTTCAGTATATCATCTTGAATCGAAGGAGAATGATGAAGTCAAATCTATAGAAGAACGGAAAAGGATGAGACATTTTTTGAAAAATATATTCAAACAAGCTTATTTTTGTTGAATCTCGGATTTTGATGATGAAATCAATTGATGGGTTAATTGATCTAATCCATATTATTGAGTTAAGTGTGCAGGATTAACTACGATAACCAGAAAACACAAAGCAAGAATACCGGAGTCAAGATCGATGGACGTTTAAGAGTCCGAAGAATCGTCGGAGATGTTGCCGGAACCAACCGAGAAGAAATCGGGAACCTATCGGAATTTTCGAAAGTTCACCGAAGAGATCGTCGGAGGTTCACGGAGATCACCGAGAAGGCTCGGCTACTCGTTAAAGTCATCACAAGATCGGGAGCTTGATGGGAGTCCGTCGGAAGAAGCTCGCCGAAACAAGACTCGACGTTCGCGGTTGAAAGCTTGCTTTGGATGTGTTTTTGTTATGTAGTTCACTTGTAATTAGGATTAGGATTAAGAGATAATCCTATATCCTGGTTAGGGGCCAACTGGGCCCAAAGTCAGATATGGTTTGGGCTAAAATTAAGCCAAACCAGTGAAATCGGAGAGCCAGGCGGTGGCACCGCCCAGCACCCGAGAGCTGGGCGATGACACCTCCCGGGCTGGGCGGTTGCACCTCCCAGCACCCGAGCGCTGGGCGGTGGCATCGCCTGGCTGGGCGGTGGCACCTCCAGCACCGGGAACCCTAAGAAAATTCAAATTTTGGAGCCCAAAATTTGAATCCTCTTGAGGCCTATAAATACCCCTCAAATCTCAGCTGAGGTTACAACTTTTGAGAAGCATTTTGATTGAGAGAAAAGTCTTGGAAAGTCTTAGCAAGTCTTGTTTTCAATTTGCTAGAGAGTTCTCCTCCTTCTTTCTTATTGAAAATTTATAAGAGGTTGAACTGCTTGTAAAAGGTTGTAAGAGGGGTGTTTACCCTTCCATTTCAAGAGATTTGCTAGTGGAAGGTGGGAGCCTCATCGAAGAGGGGCATCGCAAGTGGAGTAGGTCATTTGACCGAACCACTCTAAAAATCGGCGTAATCTCTAGTTTGCATTTTATTATTGTCATTTACATTACTGCAAATCTTCTTACTGCTTTAGTTCCTTATTACCCTTGCTGCGCAACTTTAAGAATACGCTTTCAAGTTAAACTTTTCAAGTTCCGTTCTTATCGTACGAAAGATTTTTTTTTAAAATCGAAGTTTTAATCTGCTGCACTAATTCACCCCCCCCCTCTTAGTGCCGCTCCGATCCTAACAAGTGGTATCAGAGCGAGGTTATCTCTCATATTTGGTTTAATACCCAAGAGAGATGGCTTACTCCGGCATGCAAGAGGGCCATTCTATTGCACGACCACATTTGTTTAATGGGTCGGATTACACATATTGGAAGACTCGCATGAGGATCTTCCTCATTTATATGGACTTTGAGCTTTGGTCTATTGTTGAGAATGGATTTCAAAAATCTTCTCTTCCGATGAGCGAATGGAATGAATCGGAGAAGAAGGTTTTTGCTTTAAATGCAAAGGCTATGAATGCCTTGTTTTGTGCATTAGACAAAAACGAATTTAATTGTGTTTCAATATGTGATTCGGCTTTTGATATTTGGAGAACTCTTGAGGTCACTCATGAAGGCACTAGCCGATGAAAGAGTCCAAAATCAACATCCTTGTGCACTCTTACGAACTTTTTCGAATGAAACCAAGTGAGTCCATCGGAGACATGTACACCCGGTTTACGGATGTCATCAATGGACTCAAAGCTCTCGGTAAAGATTTTACTAACTTTGAACTAGTAACTAAAATCTTAAGATCCCTCCCTAAAAGTTGGGATCCAAAAGTTACGGCCATTCAAGAGGCCAAAGACCTTAAAGCATTCCCTCTTGAAGAACTCATTGGGTCTCTAATGACCTACGAAATGACATGTCAAGCTCATGACGAGCTCGAGAACCCCCTTCTAAAGAACAGGAAGGATATGACACTCAAATCACAAGAAGACCACTTGAAAGGAACATCAAGTGATGAGGACAGTGACAATGACATTGCACTTTTGACTCAAAAATTTAAAAAATATTTAAGAAAGAACAAACTTAAAAATAATATAAAAAATAAATTTGAACAAAAGAAGGACCAAGTGATTTGCTATGAATGCAAAAAACCGGGACACTACAAGAACGATTGTCCTCAAGCCAAAAAGAGGACATCAAAGAAGAAGGCGCTCAAGGCAACATGGGATGATTCAAGCGCGTCCGAAGAAGAGGAGTCCAACACCGAGCAAGTTGCTCATTACGCGCTAATGGCTTTAGAAGAAGAGGTATGTGATTTATTTAATGAAGATTTATCTTTTGAAGAACTCTCTATCGCTTTTCATGAATTATTTGATGAATGTAGAACAGTTAGCAAGAAGTTAAGTATCTTAAAGAAAGAGCATGCTTTGCTACAAGATAAGTTTGATAGTCTTCAAACTCCTCCATGCTCTAAGTGTGAGCATTTAGAAGCAATAAAAAATAAAAATTTACTTCTTAAGGAAACCTTAAACAAGTTTAAGGTTGGTAGCAAAGGATTAGATATGATCCTTGCACACAAGGGTCACATCGCAAATAGAAATGGAATTGGATTTGTAAAAGGATTACATCAAAATCCTACCACTTTCATAAAAGGACCTACATTACATGTTTCCTCTTATATGAAATGCAACTTCTGTTGCAAATCCGGACATATTGCCTACAAATGTCCATTTAGGAAAATTAGTTCACAAAAATTAATATGGGTTCCTAAAGGAACTATAAAGGATTCAAAAATAAATAACAAGGTTAGTGGGTCAATTTTTGAGGCACCCAAAATCAAATGGGTACCTAAAAATCATCCTCTTTTGTAGACAAACCCACAAGCTAGGAGCAAGAGATGGTATCTCGATAGTGGATGCTCAAGACATATGACTGGAGATCCATCTCAGTTCTCTATGCTCACTAGCAAAGAAGAAGGGTACGTCACCTTCGGAGACAACAACAAAGGCAAAATCATTGGCAAGGGAACTATTGGTAACAAATTTAGTTTTTCCATTGATGATGTTTTACTAGTTGATGGATTGAAACACAATCTCTTAAGTATTAGTCAACTATGCGATAAAGGTTATATCGTTAGATTTGAATCAAATATGTGCATTATTGAAAAACCAAATCATAACATGACTATGATTGCTTTAAAACAAAATAATGTCTATACCATCAATCTTGTTGAACTAGGTAATGAAATGTGTTTCTCCGTCGTAAATGATGATGCTTGGCTTTGGCATAGGAGATTAGGTCATGCAAGCATGAAAACAATATCTAAAATCTCATCTCAAGAATTAGTACGAGGGATTCCGAATATGAAGTTTATTAAGGATAAGGTATGCGATGCATGTCAACTAGGCAAACAAATTAAAACAAGCTTCAAACCAAAAAATCAAATTAGCACCACTAGACCATTACAATTGATCCATTTGGACTTATTTGGACCAATTGATACAACAAGTCTAGGTAGAAGCAAATATGCTTTTGTGATTGTGGATGACTACTCTAGATACACTTGGACCTATTTCTTAGCTCACAAAAGTGATTGCTTCAAGTGTTTCTCTAAGTTTTGTAAACTCACTCAAAACGAAAAAGGCTTCATGATTTCATCAATTCGGAGTGATCACGGTGGTGAATTCCAAAACCGTGACTTTCAAAATTTTTGCGAAGTTAATGGGTACAATCATAACTTCTCAACTCCAAGAAATCCTCAACAAAATGGAGTAGTTGAAAGGAAAAATAGAAGCCTACAAGAAATGGCAAGAACTATGTTAAATGAACATAGTTTACCCAAATATTTTTGGGCCGAAGTTGTAAATACGGCTTGTTACATCATGTATAGGGTCATAATAAGACCATCTCTATCAAAAACTCCCTATGAATTATGGAATAACAAAAAACTAAATATTTCTTATTTTAAAGTTTTTGGTTGTAAATGCTTCATTTTAAATGAAAAGGATGCCCTAGGTAAATTTGATGCTAAATCCGATGAAGGCATTTTTCTTGGTTACTCCTCCGTTTCTAAGGCCTTTCGTGTCTTTAATAAAAGGACCTTAGTAATAGAAGAGTCTATTCATGTAGTTTTTAATGAAATTTCTGATTTAAAGAAAAATGATTTTGATGATGATCTTGATTTTGATAATTTGAATTTAAACGAACCCCCTCCTCAAAATAGCCATTTGAATGTATCTTCTTCCGAAATTTCTTTACCCAAAGAATGGAAGTATGTAGATGCTCATCCAAAGGAGCTAATTATAGGAGATACAACAAAAAGGGTTCAAACTCGTTCTTCTTTCAAGAATTTTTGTGCTAACACCGCTTTCCTTTCTCAAATTGAACCTAAATGCATTGACGAAGCCTTAAAAGATGATTTTTGGGTCATTGCAATGCAAGAAGAATTGAACCAATTTGAGAGGAATGAGGTATGAAAGCTTGTTCCTAGACCAAGTGACCACTTAGTCATAGGTACTAAGTGGGTCTTTAGAAACAAGCAAGACGAAAATGGTATCGTGGTTAGAAACAAGGCTAGATTAGTGGCCAAAGGTTTCAACTAAGAAGAAGGTATCGATTACGAAGAAACCTTCGCTCCCGTGGCTCGATTAGAAGCCATAAGGATGCTCCTTGCCTATGCTAGTAGTAATAATTTTAAACTATTTCAAATGGATGTTAAAAGTGCTTTCTTGAATGGTTTTATTTTCGAAGAAGTATATGTCGAACAACCTCCCGGATTTGAAAATTCTCTTCTTCCTAATCATGTATTCAAATTGACTAAAGCTCTCTATGGCTTGAAACAAGCTCCTAGAGCTTGGTATGAAAGGCTTAGTTCCTTTCTTATTTTAAATAATTTTACCAAAGGCAAGGTTGATACTACATTGTTTATTAAACATTTTGAAAATAATTTTCTTATTGTGTAAATTTATGTTGACGATATTATTTTTGGCTCTTCGGATGAATCACTATGTGAATCATTTGCCAAATGTATGAGTCATGAATTTGAAATGAGTTTAATGGGTGAATTAACTTTCTTTTTAGGATTACAAATCAAACAACTTAGTGATGGTATATTTCTTAACCAATCCAAATATACATTAGAATTGTTAAAACGATTTAACATGGATAATTCAAAAGCAATAAACACCCCTATGAGTACTGCGACTAAGTTAGATATGGATGAAAATAGTGAAAATTTCGATCAAAAAACATATAGGGGAATGATAGGTAGTCTACTCTACCTCACCGCGACTAGACCAGATATTATGTTTAGTGTAGGACTTTGCGCTAGGTTTCAATCTAATCCTAAATTATCTCATCTAAAGAGTGTTAAAAGAATATTTAGGTATCTTAAAGGAACTCTAAATTTAGGATTGTGGTATCCAAAATCTGAAAAATTCGATCTAATAGCTTATGCAGATGTCGATTTTGGCGGATGCAGGATAGATAGAAAAAGTACATCCGGAACATGCCAATTTTTAGGACATGCACTTGTTTCTTGGACTTCCAAGAAACAAAATTCAGTTGCACTATCTACGGCGGAAGCCGAATACATTGCTGCAAGTGCATGTTGTGCACAAGTCATTTGGATGAAAAATACATTAGAAAACTATGGAATTCACTTTAAAAACATTCCCATAAAATGTGATAATACTAGTGCCATATGTCTTACTAAAAATCCAATTCAGCACTCTAGAACTAAGCACATCGACGTTAGGCATCATTTCATACGTGATCATGTCCTTAACAATGATGTTGTTCTAGAATTCATTGACACAAAGCATCAATTAGCAGATATATTTACAAAAGCTTTGAATGAAGACCAATTTGAATTCATTAGAAGGGAATTAGGTATGTTAAATTGTCCCTAAGAATAAACTTGGTTGAATGGATTTTCTATAAAGTTTTTCATTCTTTCTCCGTTCCTCGGTGACTTGTTAAATTATCTTATCCTATCTTGAGTCAAACACCGCTTCCATCTGATCAAGATTAATTATTTTATGATATTTTGAATCTCAAAATTGATTTTAATGGCTTGATTATGAGTTTCAAGTTGACGAATTGAATTTGAATGGATTTGTATTCGAATTATGATCTTGACTTATTGGAGTTACTACTTAAAATTTTTTTTTTATCCCAATCTCTTCTTTGTACATCTATAATTTTTGTTATTTATAAAAAGAAGAGATTTGATAATATGGATGAATGCTGAATTTTCCTTTAAGATGAACTCTGCGTAAATATTTTAGCATACTTAATTTTGAATGATAAAATCTTTGTATGATCAATGATAATATAGATGAGTGATGTATGATCAATGATAAAATCTTTGTATGATCAATGATAATATAGATGAGTGATGTATGATCAATGATAAAATCTTTGTATGATAAATTATGTGCTTCAAGTCTCATTCCCTTTTTGTTGATGACAAAGGGGGAGAAAAGTGATGACTTGTATCATTTTAATAGCATGACTTATATGAATTGCAAAAGCTTGTGTGATATGAATGTCTTATATGCCTTGCAAAATCCTTGAGAATATCACAAGATTGATTGATCATATTGAAAGCATGCCTTACATCGATATCATGAAATTCATGTTGAAAATCTTTATCTCCTATCGTAGTAAAAATTGTCCCATATCATTTGACTTATGATTTTCATCGAAGTTTCGCATTTACTATTGCTTAATGAGAATAACGATAAGCTCTACGGTTAGAACTTATCGGTTTATGCTTGAATTCAATGGATGAAATTCAAGTGTTTTCATCTTCTCATAATATGGCATATAGATAGGGGGAGTTATGTTTAACTTCGTCATCAATTGATTGTCATCATCAAAAAGGGGGAGATTGTTGAATCTCGGATTTTGATGATGAAATCAATTGATGGGTTAATTGATCTAATCCATATTATTGAGTTAAGTGTGCAGGATTAACTACGATAACCAGAAAACACAAAGCAAGAATACCGGAGTCAAGATCGATGGACGTTTAAGAGTCCGAAGAATCGTCGGAGATGCTGCCGGAACCAACCGAGAAGAAATCGGGAACCTATCGGAATTTTCGAAAGTTCACCGAAGAGATCGTCGGAGGTTCACGGAGATCACCGAGAAGGCTCGGCTACTCGTTAAAGTCATCACAAGATCGGGAGCTTGATGGGAGTCCGTCGGAAGAAGCTCGTCGGAAAGCTCGCCGAAACAAGACTCGACGTTCGCGGTTGAAAGCTTGTTTAGGATGTGTTTTTGTTATGTAGTTCACTTATAATTAGGATTAGGATTAAGAGATAATCCTATATCCTGGTTAGGGGCCAACTGGGCCCAAAGTCAGATATGGTTTGGGCTAAAATTAAGCCAAACTAGTGAAATCGGAGAGCCAGGCGGTGGCACCGCCTGGCTGGGTGGTAGCACCGCCCAGCACCCGAGAGCTGGGCGGTGACACCTCCCGGGCTGGGCGGTGGCACCTCCAGCACCGGGAACCCTAAGAAAATTCAAATTTTGGAGCCCAAAATTTGAATCCTCTTGAGGCCTATAAATACCCCTCAAATCTCAGCTGAGGTTACAACTTTTGAGAAGCATTTTGATTGAGAGAAAAGTCTTAGAAAGTCTTAGCAAGTCTTGTTTTCAATTTGCTAAAGAGTTCTCCTCCTTCTTTCTTATTGAAAATTTGTAAGAGGTTGAACTGCTTGTAAAAGGTTGTAAGAGGGGTGTTTACCTTTCCATTTCAAGAGATTTGCTAGTGGAAGGTGGGAGCCTCATCGAAGAGGGGCATCGCAAGTGGAGTAGGTCATTTGACCGAACCACTCTAAAAATCGGCGTAATCTCTGGTTTGCATTTTATTATTGTCATTTACATTACTGCAAATCTTCTTACTGCTTTAGTTCCTTATTACCCTTGCTGCGCAACTTTAAGAATACACTTTCAAGTTAAACTTTTCAAGTTCCGTTCTTATCGTACGAAAGATTTTTTTTTAAAATCGAAGTTTTAATCCGCTGCACTAATTCACCCCCCCCTCTTAGTGCCGCTCCGATCCTAACAATTTTCAGGGACAATTTAACATGCCTAGTTCCCTTCTAATGAATTCAAATTGGTCTTCATTTAAGGCTTTTGTAAAAATATCTGCCAATTGATGCTTTGTGTCAATAAATTCTAAAACAACATTATTGTTAAGGATATGATCGCGTATGAAATGATGCATAATATCGATATGCTTAGTTCTAGAGTGCTGAATTGGATTTTTGGTAAGACATATGGCACTAGTATTATCACATTTTATGGGAACATTTTTGAAGTGAATTCCATAGTCTTCTAATGTATTTTTCATCCAAACAACTTGAGCACAACATGCACTTGCAGCAATGTATTCGGCTTCCGTCGTAGATAGTGCAACTGAATTTTGTTTCTTAGAAGTCCAAGAAACAAGTGCATGTCCTAAAAATTGGCATGTTCCGGATGTACTTTTTCTATCTATCCTGCATCCGCCAAAATCGGCATCTGCATAAGCTATTAAATCGAATTTTTCAGATTTTGGATACCACAGTCCTAGATTTGGAGTTCCTTTAATATACCTAAATATTCTTTTAACACTTTTAAGATGAGATAATTTAGGATTTGATTGAAACCTAGCGCAAAGTCCTACACTAAACATAATATCCGGTCTAGTCGCGGTGAGGTAAAGTAGACTACCTATCATTCCCCTATATGTTTTTTGATCGAAATTTTCACTATTTTCATCCATATCTAACTTAGTCACAGTACTCATAGGGGTGTTTATTGCTTTTGAATTATCCATGTTAAATTGTTTTAACAATTCTAATGTATATTTAGATTGGTTAAGAAATATACCATCACTAAGTTGTTTGATTTGTAATCCCAAAAAGAAAGTTAATTCACTAATTAAACTCATTTCAAATTCATGACTCATACATTTGGCAAATGATTCACATAGTGATTCATCCGAAGAGCCAAAAATAATACCGTCAACATAAATTTGTACAATAAGAAAATTATTTTTAAAATATTTAATAAACAATGTAGTATCAACCTTGCCTTTAGAAAAATTATTTAAAATAAGAAAGGAACTAAGCCTTTCATACCAAGCTCTAGGAGCTTGTTTCAAGCCATAGAGAGCCTTAGTCAATTTGAATACATGGTTAGGAAGAAGAGAAATTTCAAATCCGGGAGGTTGTTCGACATATACTTCTTCGGAAATAAAACCATTCAAGAAAGCACTTTTGACATACATTTGAAATAGTTTAAAATTATTACTACCAGCATAGGCAAGGAGCATCCTTATGGCTTCTAATCGAGCCACGGGAGCGAAGGTTTCTTCGTAATCGATACCTTCTTCTTGGTTGAAACCTTTTTCCACTAATCTAGCCTTGTTTCTAACCACGATACCATTTTCGTCTTGCTTGTTTCTAAATACCCATTTAGTACCAATGACTAAATGGTCACTAGGTCTAGGAACAAGCTTCCATACCTTATTCCTCTCAAATTGATTCAATTCCTCTTGCATTGCGATAATCCAAAAATCATCTTTTATGGCCTCGTCAATGCATTTAGGTTCGATTTGAGAAAGGAAGACGGCGTTAGCACAAAAATTCTTGAAAGAGGAATGAGTTTGAACCCCTTTTGATGTATCTCCTATAATTAGCTCCTTTGGATGAGCATCTATATACTTCCATTCCTTGGGTAAGGAAATTTCGGAAGAAGGTGCATCCAAGTTGCTATTTTGAGGAGGGGGTTCATTTAAATTCAAATTATCAAAACCAAGATCATCATCAAAATCATTTTTCTTTAAATTAAAAATTTCATTAAAAACTACATGAATAGACTCTTCTATTACTAAGGTTCTTTTGTTAAAAACCCGAAAAGCCTTAGAAACGGAAGAGTAACTAAGAAAGATGCCTTCATCGGATTTAGCATCAAATTTTTCTAAGGCATCCCTTTCATTCAAAATAAAGCATTTACAACCGAAAACTTTAAAATAGGAAATATTTGATTTTTTATTATTCCATAATTCATAGGGAGTTTTTGATAAGGATGGTCTTATTAGGACTCTATTCATGATGTAGCAAGCCGTATTTACGGCTTCGGCCCAAAAATACTTAGGTAAACTATGTTCATTTAACATAGTTCTTGCCATTTCTTGTAGGTTTCTATTTTTTCTTTCAACTACTCCATTTTGTTGGGGATTCCTCGGAGAGGAGAAGTTGTGATTGTATCCATTAACCTCACAAAAATTTTGAAAGTCACGGTTTTGAAATTCGCCACCGTGATCACTCCGAATTGATGAAATCATGAAACCTTTTTCGTTTTGAGTGAGTTTACAAAATTTAGAGAAACACTTGAAGCAATCACTTTTGTGAGCTAAGAAATAGTTCCAAGTGTATCTAGTATAGTCATCCACAATTACAAACGCATATTTGCTTCCCCCTAGACTTGTCGTGTCAATTGGTCCAAATAAGTCCAAATGAATCAATTGTAATGGTCTAGTGGTGCTAATTTGAGTTTTTGGTTTGAAACTAGTTTTTATTTGTTTACCTAGTTGACATGCATCGCATACTTTGTCCTTAATAAACTTTATATTTGGAATTCCTCGCACTAAATCTCTAGATGAGATCTTAGATATTAGTTTTATGCTTGCATGGCCTAGTCTCCTATGCCAAAGCCAAGCATCATCATTTAAAGCGGAGAAGCACATTTCATTACTTAGTTCATCAAGGTTGATGGTGTAGACATTATTTTGTTTTAATGCAATCATAGTTATGTTATGGTTTGGTTTTTCAATAATACACACATTTGATTCAAATCTAACGATATAACCTTTATCGCATAATTGACTAACACTCAAGAGATTATGTTTCAATCCATCAACTAGTAAGACATCATCAATAGAAAATTTTAATTTGTTACCTATGGTTCCCTTGCCAATAATTTTGCCTTGGTTATTGTCTCCGAAGGTGACGTACCCTTCTTCTTTGTTAGTGAGCATAGAGAAATGAGATGGATCTCCAGTCATATGTCTTGAGCATCCACTATCTAGATACCATCTCTTGCTCCTAGCTTGTGATGGTGTATGTTTCTCTTCTCCGATGGCCATTAGGGCGTAATGAGCAACTTGCTCGGTGTTGGACTCCTCTTCTTCGGACGCGCTTGAATCATCCCACGTTGCCTTGAGCGCCTTCTTCTTTGATGTTCTCTTTTTGGCTTGAGGACAATCGTTCTTGTAGTATCCCGATTTTTTGCATTCATAGCAAATCACTTGGTCCTTCTTTTGTTCGAATTTATTTTTTGTATTATTTTTAAATTTGTTCTTTCTTAAATATTTTTTAAATTTTTGAGTCAAAAGTGCAATGTCATTGTCACTATCCTCATCACTTGATGTTCCTTTCAAGTGGTCTTCTTGTGATTTGAGTGTCATATCCTTCCTGTTCTTTGGAAGGGGGTTCTCGAGCTCGTCATGAGCTTGACATGTCATTTCGTAGGTCATTAGAGACCCAATGAGTTCTTCAAGAGGGAATGTTTTAAGGTCTTTGGCCTCTTGAATGGCCGTAACTTTTGGATCCCAACTTTTAGGGAGGGATCTTAAGATTTTAGTTACTAGTTCAAAGTTAGTAAAATCTTTACCAAGAGTTTTGAGTCCATTGATGACATCCATAAACCGGGTGTACATGTCTCCGATGGACTCACTTGGTTTCATTCGGAAAAGTTCGTAAGAGTGCACAAGGATGTTGATTTTGGACTCTTTCACTCGGCTAGTGCCTTCATGAGTGACCTCAAGAGTTCTCCAAATATCAAAAGCCGAATCACAAATTGAAACACGATTAAATTCATTTTTGTCTAGTGCACAAAATAAGGCATTCATAGCCTTTGCATTTAAGGCAAAAACCTTCTTCTCCGATTCATTCCATTCGCTCATCGGAAGAGAAGATTTTTGAAATCCGTTTTCAACAATAGTCCAAAGCTTGAAATCCATGGAAATGAGGAAGATCCTCATACGAGTCTTCCAATAAGTATAATCCGACCCATTAAACAAGGGTGGACGTGTGATAGAATGACCCTCATGTATGCCGGAGTAAGCCATCTCTCTTGGGTATCAAACCAAATATGAGAGTGAGCCTTGCTCTGATACCAATTGTTAGGATCAGAGCGGCACTAAGAGGGGGGGGGGTGAATTAGTGCAGCGATAAAGTGTGATAAACTTTTGATGATTTAAACACTTTCGGAAACTTCGTACGATAAAAGTAACGTTTTCGTTTGAAACTGTTTCGATTGCGTTTTAACTTGAAGAGATAAGTAAGACGGAGACAAAGAAGTAGAGCATTAAAGTGCAAATGGATTGTAGTAATGTAAATGACAATAAGTAAATGCAAACCAGAGATCACGTTGATTTTACAGTGGTTTGGTCAAATGACCTACATCCACTTGCGAGGCCCCTCTTCGATGAGGCTCCCACCTTCCACTAGCAAATCTCTTGAAGGGGAAGGGTAAATACCCCTCTTACAACTTTTTACAAGCGGTTCACTCTCTTACAGATTTTTAGCAAGAAAGAAGGAGGTGAACACTAGCAAATTGAAAACAAGACTAGCAAAGACTTTTCTAAGACCTTTCTCTCAAACAATTGCTGCTCAAAAAGTTGTAATCTCAGCTGAGATTTGAGGGGTATTTATAGGCCTCAAGAGGATTCAAATTTGGGCTCCAAAATTTGAATCTTCTTTGGTTCCCGATGTTGGCGGTGCCACCGCCTGTCAGTTTCTGACACTGATAGTGGACTGGCGGTGCCACCGTCCAGCCAAACGGTGCCACCGCCCAGCTCTCGGGTGCTGGGCGGTGCAACCGCCCAGTCTGGCGGTGCCACCGCCAGACCCTTCGGTTCACTGGTTGGGCTTCAAATTTAGCCCAAACCAAGTCTAATTTTAGGCCCAGTTGGCCCCTAACCAGGATATAGGATTATCTCTTAATCCTAATCCTAATTACAAGTGAACTACATAACAAAAAAACATCCTAAGCAAGTTTTCAACCGCGAACGTCGAGTCTTGTTCCGATGAGCTTTCCGACGGACTCCCAGCAAGCTCCCGAACTTATGATGACTTTAACGAGTATCCGAGCCTTCTCGGTGATCTCCGTGAACCTCCAACGATCTCTTCGGCGAACTTCCGAAAATTCCAACAGGTTCCCGATTTCTTCTTAGTTGGTTTCGGCAGCATCTCCGACGATTCTTCGGACTCTTAAACGTCCATCGAACTTGACTCTGGTATTCTTGCTTTGTGTTTTCTGGTTATCATAGTTAATCATGCACACTTAACTCAATAATATGGATTAGATCAATTAACCAATCAATTGATTTTATCATCAAAATCCGAGATTCAATAGAATTTTTTCATCAAGATCGTTGACGAAAAAGGCGAGAAAGGGCAGCAACTGTTGCTGCCCTTGCTGCCCATGTAAAAGTGGCTAAAGGTTGCTAGTAGCCTTGGCCATTTACGTGCAGGCAGCTGGCTGCTAGTGGCCGACGGGCGGCATCCTTCCTGTAGTAGGCCGCGAGCACTGGTGCCCGTAGGGGTGGGCATTGCACTGCAAGGGGCGATGCCTATGTGCACTACCCCGGTAAGGGGCAACGCTATGCCCGCGGGCAGACCTACCGTAGGGGCACTGCTCGACGAGGCATGACCTACGGGCGTTGCCCCGCGGGTAGAACCGCCCGCGGAGGTGGCGCCGCCCGCAAGGGTGCCCACCCGCGAGGTCAACGCTACCCGCAGGGGCGCACACCTGCATGGGCAATGCCGCCAGCGGGCGTGCCGCCCGCAGGGAGGGGCAACGCCTCCGCCCTCCGCCGCACAAGTCGCTGCTAGCAAGGTGGCGGCAACGACGACAGCAGTAGGGGAAAGGGAGAAAGAGGGTTAGGGTTTTGGGCAAAAAGATAGTTTTGCCCCTATGAATTTAAGAAATTCTCGTTCTATCCTTTTTTCCAAATTATGAAAATACCCTTTAGAATTCAAAAAAATTTATTGTATGTCCCTGATTTCAAAAATTATTAATTAATTAAAAGATTTAATTGATTATTATTTTATTATTATCTAGTAGTCCTACATGATGATGATTTATACACGTGATGTATGATTTATGAACGGATGAACATGGATCGTGTGATGTGTGTACCTATGATTATTATTATTGAGGCATATGAGCCTTCATTTTATTTCTCATTTATTGTCAAGCCTGCGTACTTATGATTAAATTGTAATCATATGAGGAGGCATGGCGGGAGTGTGGAATCATTAGCGGGACCCACGAGACGGACGATCGCGATGCATAGAGATGCGTCGAGATGCCGACGGAATCGACGACAACGAGATGGACGATCACATGGCATAGAGATGCACCGCTGCACATATAGATCTTAATGTGAGTTATTAGGCCCACTAGCTCGGGCCTAATCACATTAGGCTATGGTCCATGATCATCTGGTGTGATTGCTTATGTGATGTATGATTTTTATACACCTACTAGATATGTATATATATTTGCATGCAATGTAGATATATATTAAATATGTATATGTGTGACATTTCATATTAGGAGACCAAATCAAAGAAACCCCTCTCTCAACAATATTAAGTCGGTAAATGTGAGGCAATTAGATTAACCCACGTAGCCTTCCATCGTTATAGGTAGGGATCGATTCTTGGTATAGGTTAAGTTGGTCGAGTCCCTCGAGGCTCACCTATATTGTAATTCGCTATCTTACCTATGACATAGAGATGTCACCAGTGACCTGAGGATATGGTATGCTTGGTCAAGTCCCTCGAGGGTATATCATCAAATCAGACTCATCTTGTAACGATGGTATTAACTTAACCGAACATCATAGTTGGTCGAGTCCCTCGAGACCATGGTGATTCGAAGGCCAAATGGGACGGGAATCACAAGGAGTTATGATCGGCAAGAGTTGCCTACCTTTCAGGCTTAGTGTGATTGGTCAAGTCCCTCGAGGTTACATTAAGATGCTAATTGGATTCTGATCCCCGCTAGAAGTTTGTCGGAGACTTCTATTTCACGTGCTGAGGGTATCACGTGACTCGTAAGTAAAATAGTGGGTGCATATTAAGATAGAAGTCAATATCTTGATTGTTTATTTTTTGTAAAATCTACATGTTATTCATTTCTGTTCCATCTTTATTTTCAGAAAATATCACTTTCAAATCCCTTATGTAGCATACTTGATGTCAACCGCCTCACTAGTCCAAATTATACGGATTGGCTCCGTACCTTGAGAATTATTCTCACGGTGGAGAAAATCGCATACGTCCTTGATATAGTGATGCATACGCCCAAGGAAGGGGCAAGCGAGGATGAGATCGCTCGCTACATGAAGTACATTGATGACTCCACTCTTGTTCAATGTTACATGTTGGGCTCCATGACTATTGAGTTATAGAGATAGCATGAAAAGATGGATGTCAGATCCATTCTCCTATATGTCTGTAAATTATTTGAGGAACATGGAATGACTCAATGATATGAGATATCCAAGAGCCTATTTTGTACTAGGATGATTGAGGGGACACCGGTTCAGAACCATGTCCTAAAGATAATTGAGTGGATAGATAAACTCACAAGTCTAGGAATGGTCCTAGAGGATAACTTGTGTGTGGATCTTGTGCTTCAGTCCCTACCAGATTCCTTTTCATAGTTTATAATGAATTTTAATATGAACAAGCTTGAGGTTACTCTCTCGGAGCTCCTCAATATGTTGAGGAAGGCAGAGAGCACTATCAAGAAAGAGAAGCCAGTTCTCTACACTAGTGAGACCAGAAAGAAAAGTAAAAAAGTCCCTTAAGAATGGCAAGAGCAAGGGCAGACTAGGTAAAGCAAAGGTTACTAAGAAAGATCCGGTAAAGGACAAAGGTCAGTGCTTTCACTACGGAAAAGATGGGTACTGGAAGAAGAACTACAAATAGTATCTTGCAGAGAGGTGAAACAGAAGCTTGGAGAAGCTTTAGGTACATTCATGATCAATCTCCAGTTGTCAAATTTTTGTGATAGTGCATTGGTATTGGATACTGGTATTGCTTATCACATTTGTAATTTTTTTTAGATTTTGGAAAAGCCAAGGAGATTGATGAGAGAAATATTGCATAATGGTTTATTTATGTTAGACACTGCTCCACATATTATGAATGTAAGTATGTCCAAGAGGACACTGTTAGGATCAAGAGAGGCACTAAGAGGAGGGATGAATTAATGCAGCGGAAAGCTTTCCGGATTTCAAAAGTCTTTATTTCGATTAAAACCGATTCCGACTAAAAATGGTTTTGATTCAATCCATTTCGGAGAGAATTTGAACTTGAAAGCTTTCATAAAAGTGCAAGAGATGATTAAGGAGATTTGCAATAATGTAAATTACACAAATGAAAAGCGTTGGTTTCATAAAATCATCGTACAATTAAAACCGATCTCGGAAGGTGTTTACTTGAAAGCGTATGCGAGCATAGGCGTAGTAAAAGCACAGTAAGGAGGAGAGGCAGTTTGCTATAAAAGTAAATTGCTTAAAGTAAATACAAACCGAGTTTTAGAGTGGTTCGATCAATGTGACCTACATATACTTTCATATTGCTCCTCTAATGAGGTCGCTGGCATCCACTAAAGGCCTTCCTTCAATAGGCGAAGGCCAACCACCTTTTACAGCTCTTTCTCCTTTTGCCGGGTTTAGGAGACAACCTTTACAAGTCTCACTCCTCTTTCTTGGATGGTTTCAAGGCTAAGAGATGAAGGAGGAGAATTCTTCTCACTTTTACAATACTTTAAGACTCAAGAACTCAAGATTATGCCAATGCTTTCGTGCCCTTTCATGCAGAAAAGGGTGGGGTTTTTATATGCCCCAGTAGCTTCAAAATTGAAGCCAAAAAGTATCTCATCCTGGATTTCTAGGGTACTGGCAGTACCACTACTATTATTGGGCAGTACCATTGCCTGACACCTGACATTAGGCAGTACCACCACCCAGATAGCTTGGGGCACTACTTTCTAAGCAGTGCCACCGCCGACTAGGAATTTAAGGGCTGAATGAGCTGCTCAATTCGGCCCAATTCAACCTTGTTAAGGGCTCAGTTGTGTCGAATCTCGGATTTTGATGATGAAGTCAATTGTCATTTGTTATCTAATCCATCTGTTGAGATAAGTGTGTAGGATTAACTACGATAAAAGTAAGACATGCAGCAGGAGTTGCGCCGGAGTCAAGACAATGATCATGTTGGGAGTTTGAGAGTTCGACGGAAGTTCGGACAGTCGTCGGAGGTTCTGTAAGAACAAATCCGAGAAGTCCATTAGCTTGCCAAAGAAGCTCGTCGGAACTCGCCAAGTGGATCGTCGCAAGTCCAGGAGTTTGCCGGAAGTCCGCAGGAGCATCACCGAGGGTTCATCGGATGATCGACGGAAGTTCGCCGGAAGCTCATCGGAAGAAGCGACTGACACACCGGAGCAAATTGCAGTAAATGTCTTAGGGAATGTCGTAGTTAGCACAATGATTAAGTTGGAAATGGGAGGTGATCCCATTAACTTAATCTTGGGGCAATTGGGCCCCTGAAAAACCCAAATTGGGCCGAATGGATCAACCCATTCGGACCCTGATTTCTGCCAAGCGGTTGAACCGCCCAAGGCAGGAGGTTGCACCGCCTGGGCTCAGTCTCCGAGCGAGACTGGGAGGTGCAACCGCTCCAGCCAGGCGGTGGCACCACCTGGGCTCAGTCTCCGAGCGAGACTGGGCGGTGCAACCTCCCCTAATAGGAGGTGGCACTGCCTGGGCTCGGTCTCCGAGCACTGGCTGAGCGGTGCAACCGCCTCAGCTAGGAGGTTGCACCGCCTGAGCTCGGTCTTTGAGCTCTAGCAGGAGGTGCAACCGCCCTTGACAGGAGGTGGCATCGCCCAGAGGCTCAGTCTTCGAGCTCTGTCAGGCGGTGCAATCGCTCCAGTCAGGAGGTGCAACCGCCTGATCCCGGAATTCCGGGAATTGATAGTTTTGAGCTCCAAATTTGAACTGGGTTGGGGCCTATAAATACTCCACCCATTCAGCACTGAAAGGATACAGAATACACTCCGAAATCTTGATCTTGTTCTGTGATTTTTAGAGCTCAAAATTGTTGTAAAGGCCAAAAGTCCTTCTCCCTCTTTTCTTCCAAGTTCTGAGCTATAAAGAGAGGAGAGGAGAGAAAATTCTGTAAGGGTTGTCTCCTAAGCCCGTCAAAAGGAGTGAAACTGTAAAAGGGTGGTTGGCCTTCTCCTATTGAAGGAAGGCCTCTAGTTGACGTCGGTGACCTCGTCGGTGGAGGAAGCCAAAAGTGGAGTAGGTCAAGATTGACCGAACCACTCTAAATCTCAATTTGCATTTACTTTGAGCATTTTATCTTTACTGCAAACCTCCTCTAAAGCTTACTGCTTTCTGCGCATATACGATCGGGTTTCAGCTTTGCACTTTCCGAATCAACGTTTAGACGTAAATCTGTTTTTTCGTACGATCATCATATTTCAGTTTGCATTTACGTTTTGATTTCTATCTTAACTGCAAACTGCCTTAATATCCTTGCTTAATCTGCATCTTGCCTAATCAAGTGATTTACGAATCAACATTTAGACGTAAATCAGTTTCTTCGTACGAACGTCATATTTCAGTTTACGCTTGTATGCTGGTTTTCATCATAACTGCAAACTGCCTTCATAGATTGACTTTAACGTCATCTCGCTTGATCTTAAGTTAAAGTAATCTTAGAATCGGCTTTCACATCGAAATCGTTTTTATCGTTCGAATGTTTTTATCGTCGAAAGATTTCCGCTGCACTAATTCACCTCCCCCCCCCTCTTAGTGCTCTTGATCCTAACAATTGGTATCAGAGCGGGGTTAACTCTCAAACGGATTAAAACCCAAGAGAGATGGCATACGCCGGAAACCAAGAGGGCCACTCTATTACATGTCCACCCATGTTCAATGGGACGGACTACACCTATTGGAAGACCCGAATGATGATCTTTCTTATTTTTATGGATTTTGAACTTTGGAATCTTGTCAAAAATGGATTTTCGAAGTCTTCTCTTCTAATGATCGATTGGAATGAATTGGAGAAGAAGGCTTTCACTCTTAATGCAAAGGCTATGAATGCCTTATTTTGTGCACTTGATAAAAACGAGTTCAACCGTGTTTCGGTTTGTGAAACCGCATTTGATATTTGGCACACACTCGAAGTGACTCACGAAGGCACAAGTAGAGTGAAAGAGTCAAAAATCAACCTTTTGTTACACTCTTTCGAACTTTTCCGGATGAAACCGAGTGAGACTATTGGCAACATGTTTACCCGTTTCACGGATGTCGTCAACGGTCTAAAAGGACTCGGAAAAAGTTTTTCGGATTTTGAGCTCGTAAATAAGATTCTAAGATCCCTTCCTAAGAGTTGGGATCCTAAAGTCACTACTATTCAAGAGGTGAAAGATCTAAACAACTTCTCTCTTGAAGAACTAATCGGGTCATTAATGACCTACGAGATGACTTGCAAAGCTCATGAAGAGCAAGAAGACATCCTTCCAAAGAACAGGAAGGATATAGCACTTAAAATTTCAGAAGACCACTTGAGAGAAAACTCAAGTGATGAGGACTGTGACGATGACTTGGCACTTATAATAAGAAAATTTAAAAAATTCATTAAAAGAAACAAGTTTAAGAATGAAATAAAAAATAAATTTGAACCTAATAAGGACCAAGTTATTTGCTATGAGTGCAAGAAGCCGGGACACTACAAGAGTGATTGTCCCCAAGTCAAGAAGAGAACATCAAAGAAGAAGGCGCTCAAAGCAACATGGGATGACTCGAGCGCATCCGAAGAAGAGGAGTCCAACACCGAGCAAGTTGCTCATTACGCCTTAATGGCCATCGGAGAGGAGGTAACGAATTTAATAGATGCGGATTTATCATTTGATGAATTATTAAATGTCTTCCATGACTTATTTGATGAATGTAAGATTATTAGTAGAAAATATAAATTGCTAAAAAAGGAGCATGATAGTCTTACTTGTAATTTTGATAAGTTAAAAACTGAATATCATGATAGTTTAAGTTCATGCACAAAATGCCATGATCTAGAAACTCTCCAAAAGAAAAACTTGCTACTTAAGGACACCTTGAAGAAATTCGAGGTTGGTAGCAAGTCATTGAACATGATCCTTGCAAACAAGGGTCACGTTCCCAAAAGAAGTGGAATCGGATTTGTGAGAAGTCCTCACCAAAATCCAACCACCTTCATAAAAGGCCTCATCTTACATGTTCGACACCAAAGCAAATGCAACTTTTGTTGCAAACTTGGACACAAAACGCATAATTGTCCATTCAAGAAAATTAGTCCAAACAAATTAATTTGGGTTCCTAAAGGAACCATGATAAATTCTATGCAACATGATAAACAATGTAGATCTATTTTTGAGGCACCCAAAAGCAAATGGGTACCTAAAAATCATCCTTTCTTGTAGAAACATATACCATCGCAAGCTAGGAGCAAGAGATGGTACCTTGATAGTAGATGCTCAAGGCATATGACCGGAGATCCATCTCAATTCTCTAAGCTCACTAGCAAAGACGAAGGCTATGTCACCTTCGGAGACAACAACAAGGGTAAAATCATTGACAAAGGAACCATAGGTAACAAATCCAACTTCTTTATCGAAGATGTTTTGTTAGTTGATGGTTTAAAACATAACCTCTTGAGCATTAGTCAATTATGTGATAAAGGATATATTGTCAGATTCGAGTCTAATACTTGCATCATTGAAAAATCACACAAAAACACGTTCATGATTGCATTAAAACAAAATAACGTATACACTATTGACATCAATGAGTTGTGTAATGAAATGTGTTTTTCGGTTTTGAATGAGGATGCTTAGCTATGGCATAGAAGATTAGGTCATGCTAGCATGAAACTAATCACTCAAATATCATCTAAAGAACTTGTAAGAGGTATTCCTCATATCAAGTTCATCAAAGATAATGTATGTGATGCTTGCCAATTAGGTAAACAAATTAAGGGCAGTTTCAAATCTAAGAATCAAATAAGCACCTCTAGGCCCTTACAATTGGTCCATATGGACTTGTTCGGACCAATCTCTACATCAAGCCTAGGAGGTAGTAAATACGCCTTCATCATTGTGGATGACTATAGCAGATACACATGGACTTACTTCTTAAAACAGAAAAATGAATGCTTTAGATATTTTATCAAGTTTTGTAAACTTGTTCAGAATAAGAAGGGTTCTATGATTTCGTCAATTAGAAGTGATCACGGTGGTGAATTTCAAAATCATGATTTCCAAGAATTTTGTGAACTCAATGGATACAACCATAATTTCTCTACTCCTAGAAATCCTCAACAAAATGGAGTAGTAGAAAGAAAAAATCGAAATTTACAAGAAATGGCAAGAACCATGTTGAATGAACATAGCCTACCCAAATATTTTTGGGCCGAAGCCGTAAATACTGTATGCTATATTTTGAATAGAGTTCTAGTAAGACCCTTACTCACCAAAACTCCCTATGAGTTATGGAACAACAAAAAACCCAATGTTTCATATTTTAAAGTCTTTGGGTGTAAGTGTTTTATCTTGAATAAAAAAGATAACTTAGGAAAATTTGATGCTAAATCCGATGAAGGAATCTTTCTTGGTTATTCTTCGATTTCTAAAGCTTTTCGTATCTTCAATAAAAGAACTTTAATTATTGAAGAATCCATTCATGTTGTCTTCAATGAAATTTCCGAAATCAGGAAAAACGATTTTGATAATGATGTTAATTTTGATTCCTTGAATTTAAATGAAACCCCGTCTCCAACTAGCAACTTGGATGCATCCACTTCCGAAACATCCTTACCCAAGGATTGGAAGTATGTAGATGCTCATCCTAAGGAGCTAATCCTAGGAGACATCAAAGGGGGTTCAAACACGTTCTTCTCTTAAAAATTTTTGTTCCAACACCGCTTTTCTCTCCCAAATTGAACCCAAATGTATTGACGAAGCCATGAAAGATGATTCATGGATTATCGCAATGCAAGATGAATTAAATCAATTTGAGAGAAATGAGGTGTGGAAGCTTGTTCCTAGACCAAATGACCATTTAGTTATTGGTACTAAATGGGTTTTTAGAAACAAGCAAGATGAATATGGTATCATGGTTAGAAACAAGGCTAGATTAGTGGCCAAAGGTTTCAACCAAGAAGAAGGTATCGATTATGAAGAAACCTTCGCTCCTGTGGCTCGATTAGAAGCCATAAGGATGCTCCTTGCCTACGCTAGTAGTAATAATTTTAAGTTATTTCAAATGGATGTTAAAAGCGCTTTTCTAAATAGATTTATTTCCGAAGAAGTCTATGTTGAACAACCTCCTGGATTTGAAAATAATAGCCTCCCTAATCATGTGTTTAGATTAACCAAAGCTCTCTATGGTTTAAAACAAGCTCCGAGGGCTTGGTATGAGAGACTTAATTCTTTTCTTATTGAAAATAATTTCACAAAAGGCAAGGTTGATACTATATTGTTCATCAAGAATTTTGAAAATAATTTTCTCATTGTTCAGATTTATGTTGATGATATTATCTTTGGTTCTACGAATGAATCTCTTTGTGAATCTTTTGCTAAAACTATGAGTCTTGAATTCGAAATGAGATTAATGGGAGAATTAACATTCTTCTTAGGCTTACAAATCAAACAACTAAGCAATGGCATCTTTATTAGTCAAACTAAATATGCTATGAATTTACTGAAAAAGTTTAATATGAATAACTCAAAAGCTATTAACACTCCTATGAGCACCTCCACTAAGTTAGAAATTGATGAAAGTGGAGAAAGCTTCGATCAAAAAACTTATAGGGGTTTGATAGGAAGTTTACTTTACCTCACTGTAACTAGACCAGATATCATGTTCAGTGTAGGACTTTGTACTAGATTTCAATCAAACCCTAAGATATCTCATCTCAAAGCAGTTAAAAGAATACTTAGATATCTTAATGGTACCATAAATCTAGGATTATGGTACCCAAAATCAGAGAATCTTGAGTTAATTGCTTATGCTGATGCGGACTTTACTGGTTGTAGACTAGATAGAAAAAGCACATCAGGAACATGTCAATTTTTAGGACATGCCCTTGTTTCCTGGTCATCTAAGAAACAAAACTCGGTTGCACTTTCAACAACTGAAGCTAAATATATTGCAGCAAGTGCATGCTGTGCACAAGTTGTATGGATGAAAAACACCTTAGAAGATTATAAAATTCATCTTAAAAATATTCCTATTAAATGTGATAACACAAGTGCAATATGCTTAACGAAAAATCCTATACAACACTCAAGAACAAAACATATTAATATTAGACATCACTTTATACGAGATCATGTTACTAATCATGATGTAATCATAGAATTCATTGATACTAAACGTCAACTAGCTGATATTTTTACAAAACCTCTAAGTGAAGAACAATTTGATTTCATAAGAAGAGAGTTAGGAATGTTGATGTGTCCGAGTACATAAACTAGTTAAAATTATCTTTTGGACTTTATTGAATGATCAAATCACTCGACTATCATTACATGCCTAAATAACATATTGGAAATTATGTGTTGAATACAAAAATTTTCATAACATAAGCATGTTTTGTCTTCATGATTGTATTTGAAAATCTGTAGCATAGTCTTGTCCGAATGCATGAAAGTGTTCATATCATGTGTGAATTTGCTTAACAATTGGTATCCTAAAAATCAGATTTTCTCATACACTTATATGTGAAAAATATTTTTCTGAAATGGATTTGATGAAATGATTCCTGCTTATGAATTCCATCTTGAAATATGAATGATAGTGCTTTTATTTGCAAAGATTTGCTTCACATACATATCTTGATACCTGAACCATGATCGGTTTTAACTTCACTTAGTGTAAACTCACAAATAGCTGGTATCACAAATGGCCTTCCTCCTTCATGCAAAAAGATTATAACAAATAAAAAGGAAGAAGTATTCAAAGTGTTCTACATATCATGCTTGTATAATTGATTTCTTATCACTTACTATTGAAAAATAACATGAACCGAGTAAAGGCATGAACAATTATTACACTAATACTTAAAATTTGCCTATATTGTTCTCCTGGTATCACAATTACCATGCTTTTTGTTGATGACAAAAGGGGAGAAATATATGAGTATTAATGCCATGCTTGCATCACCAAGAGACGCCATGATTGCTATAATTTGCATTATGCCTTGTTTGCATCATGTCAAGATATCAAACAAAAAACTTGCATCGTAATTTTACGTATTGATATCTTACCATGTGATAATTGCTAAAACATCATTTGAAATGTGTGCATCATGTAATGATATCAAAATCTTACTTCGCAGTTTTACATGTTGATATCTTACAATATGATGAATTGCTACTATTACCATCATTCAAACTTGAAATGTAAAATTTGAAAATGAATGTCAAGCCTTGACATCATCTTTAGAGAGATACATCATGATGGGAATCATGATGGGAGTATTGATAAGTTTAAATGATTTTAACTTATCAATATGTCTCTTGAATTCAAAGGTTTTGAATTCAAGAAAGACTTATCTCAAGTATAGCATATAGACAGAGGGAGTTAAGGTTAACTCCATTATCAATTGATTGTCATCATCAAAAAGGGGGAGATTGTTGAATCTCGGATTTTGATGATGAAGTCAATTGTCATTTGTTATCTAATCCATATGTTGAGATAAGTGTGCAGGATTAACTACGATAAAAGTAAGACATGCAGCAGGAGTTACGCCGGAGTCAAGACAATGAT
The DNA here is from genome assembly GCF_036884655.1 of Musa acuminata AAA Group. Classification (NCBI taxonomy): domain Eukaryota; kingdom Viridiplantae; phylum Streptophyta; class Magnoliopsida; order Zingiberales; family Musaceae; genus Musa; species Musa acuminata. The sequence goes on from NC_088359.1 coordinate 21,512,128, forward strand.
CACGTTGGGAGTTCGAGAGTTCGACGGAAGTTCGGACAATCGTCGGAGGTTCTGTAGGAACAAATCCGAGAAGTCCATGAGCTTGCCAAAGACGCTCGTCGGAACTCGCCAAGTGGATCGTCGCAAGTCCAGGAGTTTGCCAGAAGTCCGTAGGAGCATCACCGAGGGTTCATCGGATGATCGACGGAAGTTCGCCGGAAGCTCGCCGGAAGAAGCGACTGACGCACCGGAGCAAGTTGCAGTAAATGTCAGAGGGAATGTCGTAGTTGGCACAATGATTAAGTTGGAAATGGGAGGTGATCCCATTAACTTAATCTTGGGGCAATTGGGCCCTTGAAAAACCCAAATTGGGCCGAATGGATCAACCCTGATTTCTGCCAAGCGGTTGAACCGCCCAAGGCAGGAGGTTGCACCGCCTGGGCTCAGTCTCCGAGCGAGACTGGGAGGTGCAACCGCTCCAGCCAGGCGGTGGCACCGCCTGGGCTCAGTCTCCAAGCGAGACTGGGCGGTGCAACCTCCCCTGACAGGAGGTGGCACCGCTTGGGCTCAGTCTCCGAGCACTGGCTGAGCGGTGCAACCGCCTCAGTCAGGAGGTTGCACCGCCTGAGCTCGGTCTTCGAGCTCTGGCAGGAGGTGCAACCGCCCCTAACAAGAGGTGGCACCGCCCAGAGGCTCAATCTTCGAGCTCTGCCAGGCGGTGCAATCGCTCCAGTCAGGAGGTGCAACCGCCTGATCCCAGAATTTCGGGAATTAACAGTTTTGAGCTCCAAATTTGAATTGGGTTGGGGCCTATAAATACCCCACCCATTCAGCACTGAAAGGATACAGAATACACTCCGAAATCTTGATCTTGTTCTGTGATTTTGAATTCAAGAAAGACTTATCTCAAGTATAGCATATAGACAGAGGGAGTTAAGGTTAACTCCATTATCAATTGATTGTCATCATCAAAAAGGGGGAGATTGTTGAATCTCGGATTTTGATGATGAAGTCAATTGTCATTTGTTATCTAATCCATATGTTGAGATAAGTGTGCAGGATTAACTACGATAAAAGTAAGACATGCAGCAGGAGTTACGCCGGAGTCAAGACAATGATCACGTTGGGAGTTCGAGAGTTCGACGGAAGTTCGGACAGTCGTCGGAGGTTCTGCAGGAACAAATCCGAGAAGTCCATGAGCTTGCCAAAGACGCTCGTCGGAACTCGCCAAGTGGATCGTCGCAAGTCCAGGAGTTTGCCAGAAGTCCGCAGGAGCATCACCGAGGGTTCATCGGATGATCGACGGAAGTTCGCCGGAAGCTCGCCGGAAGAAGCGACTAACGCACCGGAGCAAATTGCAGTAAATGTCAGAGGGAATGTCGTAGTTGGCACAATGATTAAGTTGGAAATGGGAGGTGATCCCATTAACTTAATCTTGGGGCAATTGGGCCCTTGAAAAACCCAAATTGGGCCGAATGGATCAACCCTGATTTCTGCCAAGCGGTTGAACCGCCCAAGGCAGGAGGTTGCACCGCCTGGGCTCAGTCTCCGAGCGAGACTGGGAGGTGCAACCGCTCCAGCCAGGCGGTGGCACCGCCTGGGCTCAGTCTCCAAGCGAGACTGGGCAGTGCAACCTCCCCTGACAGGAGGTGGCACCGCCTGGGCTCAGTCTCCGAGCACTGGCTGAGCGATGCAACCGCCTCAGTCAGGAGGTTGCACCGCCTGAGCTCGGTCTTCGAGCTCTGGCAGGAGGTGCAACCGCCCCTAACAGGAGGTGGCACCGCCCAGAGGCTCAATCTTCGAGCTCTGCCAGGCGGTGCAATCGCTCTAGTCAGGAGGTGCAACCGCCTGATCCCAGAATTTCGGGAATTGACAGTTTTGAGCTCCAAATTGGAATTGGGTTGGGGCCTATAAATACCCCACCCATTCAGCACTGAAAGGATATAGAATACACTCCGAAATCTTGATCTTGTTCTGTGATTTTTAGAGCTCAAAATTATTGTAAAGGCCAAAAGTCCTTCTCCCTCTTTTCTTCCAAGTTCTGAGCTGTAAAGAGAGGAGAGGAGAGAAAATTCTCTAAGGGTTGTCTCTTAAGCCCGTCAAAAGGAGTGAAACTGTAAAAGGGTGGTTGGCCTTCGCCTATTGAAGGAAGGCCTCTAGTTGACGTCGGTGACCTCGTCGGTGGAGGAAGCCAAAAGTGGAGTAGGTCAAGATTAAGCGAACCACTCTAAATCTCGGTTTGCATTTACTTTGAGCATTTTATTTTTACTAGAAACCTCCTCTAAAGCTTACTGCTTTCTGCGCATATACGATCAGGTTTCAGCTTTGCACTTTCCGAATCAACATTTAGACGTAAATCTATTTTTTCGTACGATCATCATATTTCAGTTTGTATTTACGTTTTGATTTCTATCTTAACTGCAAATTGCCTTAATATCCTTGCTTAATCTGCATCTTGCCTAATCAAGTGATTTACGAATCAGCATTTAGACGTAAATCAGTTTCTTCGTACGAACGTCATATTTCAGTTTGCGCTCGTATGCTGGTTTTCATCATAACTGCAAACTGCCTTCATAGATTGACTTTAACGTCATCTCGCTTGATCTTAAGTTAAAGTAATCTTAGAATCGGCTTTCACACCGAAATCATTTTTATCGTTTGAACGTTTTTATCGTCAAAAGATTTCCGCTGCACTAATTCACCCCCCCCCCCCCCCCTTCTTAGTGCTCTTGATCCTAACAAGTTGGTCTATAATTAAGTTAGTGGGATTACCTCCAAATCCTAACTTAATTTACGATCTAACTACGATAATTAAGACTTAATCATAGGACTTCTTGTTCCGATGCGTCAATTGCTCTTCCGACGAGCTTCCGGCGAACATCCGACAAACACTCGGCAATGCTCTGGCAGACTCCCAGCAAGCTCCTGGACTTTATGATGATCTTCTTGGCGAGTTCCGATGAGCTTCTTTGGCAAGCTCTTGGACTTCTCGGTTAGTTCCGGTAGAACTTCCGACGAACGTCCGGACTTCCGATGAACTTTTGAACTCCCAACGAGATCTCGATCTTGACTCCGGCACAACACCTGCTTTATGTCTTACTGCTATCGTAATTAATCCTACACACTTTTCTCAACATATAGATTAGATCAAACAATTTATAATTGACTTCATCATCAAAATCCGAGATTCAACAATCTCCCCCTTTTTGATGATGACAATCAATTGATGACAGAGTTAACCTTAACTCCCCCTATCTATATGTCATACTTGAGAAAAAATATTCTTGAATTCAAGAAACAAACTAATAAGATAAGTTCATTAAACTTATCAACATGCACATCATGATTCCTATCATGATCTAACATTCTCAAAATGATGTCAAGGCATGACATCCATTTTTAAGTATAATATTTCAAATATGAAAGATGACAAAGATAGCAATTCATCATTCTATGGCAAGATATTCATTGTAAAATAGCAAGTTAATCTCTAAATATCTTATCATAATGAAAGAAATTTATCAAGTAAACATTTCAAGTATATATGATGAAATATATTACATATATTTGTCATCGGTTGATCATATTTTGGCATTATTTCTCCCCCTTTGCCATCAACAAAAAGGAGAACAATTCAACAATGCAAGTGTGGTAAAAAAATTCAAACAAGTTTCACACTCAAAAGTTCTCATAATTAAATATTATCAACAATGTAACTTCTCCTCATTTGTCATCACAAATTTATGAAATGAAGGTAAGAATGAAATCTATTAAGAACTACATTTATGAAATGATTTAAATCAAGTCAAAAATGATAAATAAGTTTTCGTTAAAACATGCTTTCATTTTGACAAAGAGAAGAGATTCATGAAAAGGATCGAGATATCCATATGAAATCAAATCCCCAATCTTGCAAATAATTATTACACAAGAAAATTCATCTTTCAAAGATTAAGATATCCATTGGAATTCCTTTATTTTTCATGAGAAAAATAAGGAAGAATTCATGGGAGAGGAATATCATATGAAGGAGAAATTTCCGAATAAAACTTCATAGTGAGAATAGTGAGAAGAGCATTACATCAAATCAATTTCTCATTAAAAATTCATAGGAGTGAAATCCATGAGAGATGCATTTGTCAATGACTTTCATGTATCAAATATCAAGATATTTAAATTCACAATCACTTTATGCATGATAAAATATTTCAGCATAGCCTTTCATCACTCTTTACATGAAATATCATTATTATTGCATTGTAGCATTCAAAAGTTCACAATATTAAGAATCCGATAATACATCATTTGTATAATAAAGAGATCACAACATCATAAAATTTTCAGCAAAGAGTTTTGACATCAAAGTAAGAGTTATAACATTTAAGGAAGCATTTTATTGTCATGAAGCATACAACCTTATCATGTAAAATTCACATCATAAGAGGAGAAGATTCATACTTAAACATCATATAAAACTCGTATGAGAAAATACATATGGCTCATTGTGCATACTATAAGATCATGATTTAAGTGAGTGATCCAAGGAATCAAGAAAGTCTGAAAATAAAATTTAACAAATTCATACATTTAGACAAATTAACATTCCTAATTCTCTTATAATAAAATCAAATTGTTCTTCACTTAAAGTCTTTATAAAAATATCAGCTAATTGATGTTTTGTGTCAATAAACTCTAAGATCGCATTATGATTATTAACATGATATCGTATAAAGTGATGCATAATATCAAAATGTTTAATTCTATAGTGTTGAATGAGATTTTTTGTTAAACATATTGCACTTGTGTTATCACATTTTATGGGAATGTTTTTAAGATGAATTTTATAATCCTCTAAAGTGTTTTTCATCCACATAACTTGTGTCCAACATGCACTAGCTGCAATGTACTTAGCTTCGGTTGTAGATAGTATAACCGAGTTTTGTTTCTTGGAAGACCAAGAAACAAGTGCATGTCCTAAAAATTGACATGTTACGGATGTGCTTTTTCTATCTAATCTACATCCAGCAAAATCCGTATCAGCATGAGCAAATAGTTTAAAGTTCTCGAATTTTAGATACCATAATCCTAGATTAGTGATACATTTAATATATCTAATAATTATCTTAACTTCTTTAAGATGAGATATCTTAGGATTAGATTAAAACCTAATACAAAGTCCTAGACTAAACATGATATCCGGTCTAGTTGCAGTAAGGTATAGTAAACTTCCTCTCATACCCCTATAAGTTTTTTGATCAAAGCTTTCTCCACTTATATCAATGTCTAACTTAGTTGAGGTACTCATGGGAGTATTGATAGCCTTTGAGCTATCCATATTAAACCTTTTTAGCAAATCTAAAGCATATTTTGTTTGACTAAGAAATATACCATTACTTAGTTATTTGATTTGTAAGCCTAAAAAGAAAGTTAATTCTCCCATCAAACTCATTTCAAATTCAAGACTCATACTTTTAGCAAATGATTCACATAGAGATTCATTCGTGGAACTGAAAATAATATTATCAACATAAATTTGAACAATAAAAAAATTATTTTTAAAATTTTTGATAAATAATATAGTATCGATCTTGCCTTTAGAGAAATTATTTTCGATAAGAAATGAGCTAAGTCTCTCATACCAAGCCCTTGGGGCTTGTTTCAATCCATAGAGAGATTTAATCAATTTAAATACATGATTAGGAAGATTATAATTCTTAAATCGGGGAGGCTGTTCAACATAAACTTCTTCAAAAATAAAGCCATTAAGAAAAGCACTTTTAACATCCATTTGAAATAACTTAAAATTATTACTACTAGCATAGGCAAGGAGCATCCTTATGGCTTCTAATCGTGCCATAGGAGTGAAGGTCTATTCATAATCGATCCCTTCTTCTTGGTTGAATCCTTTGGCTACTAATCTAGCCTTGTTTCTAACCACGATACCAAGTTCATCTTGCTTGTTTCTAAAAACTCATTTAGTACCAATAATTAAATGGTCATTTAGCCTCGGAACAAGCTTCCACACCTCATTTCTCTCAAATTAATTCAACTCATCTTGCATTGCGATGATCCATGAATCATCTTTCAAGGCCTCGTCAATGCATTTAGTTCAATTTAGGAGAGAAAAGCGGCATTTGCACAAAAAATTCTTAAGAGATGAATGAGTTTGAATCCCTTTAGATGTGTCTACTATGATTAGCTCATTGGGATGAGCATCTACATACTTTCATTCCTTAGGTAAGGAAGTTTCGGAAGAAGATGCATCCAAGTTGCTAGGTGGAGAAGGGGATTCATTTAAATTCAAAGTATCAAAATTAAGATCATCATCAAAATTATTTTTCTTAACTTTGGAAACTTCATTAAAAACCACATGAATTGATTCTTCTATAACCAAAGTTCTTTTGTTAAAGATACGAAAAGCTTTAGAAATAGAAGAATAATTAAGAAAAAATCCTTCATCAGATTTTGCATCAAACTTTCCTAAGGTATCTTTTTCATTCAATATAAAGCATTTACATCAAACATTGGGTTTTTTTATTATTCCACAAATTATAAGGAGATTTGGAAAGTAATGGTCTTACTAGAACCCTATTCATGACATAACATGTATTTATGGCTTCGGCCCAAAAATATTTGGGTATGCTATGTTCATTTAACATAGTTCTAGCCATTTCTTATAAGTTTCTATTATTTCTTTCTACTACTCCATTTTATTGAGGATTTCTTGGAGTAGAGAAGTTGTGGTTGTATCCATTAGATTCACAAAATTCTTAGAAATAATAGTTTTGAAATTCACCACCGTGATCACTTTGTATTGACGAAATCATAAAACCCTTTTCATTTTGAACTAGTTTACAAAACATAGAGAAATACCTAAAGTAATCACTTTTGTGTGCCAAAAAGTAAGTTCATGTGTATCTACTAAAATCATCTACAATGACGAATGCGTATTTGCTACCTCTTAGAGTTGATGTAGCAATTGGTCCGAACAAGTCCATATGGATCAATTACAAAGGTCTAGAAGTGCTTATTTGGTTCTTAGGTTTGAAGCTACCTTTTATTTGTTTTCCTAGTTGACATGCATCACACACATTATCTTTGACAAACTTGATATGAGGAATTCCTCTTACAATTTCTTTAGATGAAATTTGAGAGATTAGTTTCATGCTAGCATGACATAATCTCCTATACCAAAGCCAAGCATCGTCATTCAAAACCAAAAAACACATTTCATTACATAGATCATTAATGTCGATAGTATATACATTATTTTATTTTAAGACAATCATAGATGTGTTTTTGTGGTTTTTCAATAATGCAAGCATTGGATTCAAATTTAATTATGTATCCTTTATCACACAATTGACTAATATTTAAAAGATTATGCTTTAAGCCATCAACCAATAATACATCTTCAATAAGGAAGTTGGATTTGTTACCTATGGTTCTTTTGTCAATAATTTTACCCTTATTGTTGTCTCCAAAGGTGACATATACTTCGTCTATGCTAATGAGATTAGAAAATTAAGATGGATCTTCGGTTATATACCTTGAGCATCCACTATCAAGGTACCATTTCTTGCTCCTAGCTTGTGATGGTATATTTTTCTATAAAAAATGATGATTTTTAGGTATCCATTTGACCTTGGGTGCATCAAAAATCAATCTGCATAACTTATCATGTTGCATTGAGTCATTTGAGGTTCTTTTAGGAACTCAAATCAATTTATGTAGACTACAATTCTTGAATGGACAATGATAAACTACATGCCCAAATTTGTAACAAAAGTTACATTTATTTTGGGATGAAACATGTAAAGTAGGACCTTTAACAAAGGTGGTTGGATTTTGATGAGAGCTACTCACAAATCTGATTCTACATTTTCTATGAACGTGATCCTTGTTGGCAAGGATCATGTTCAAGGATTTGCTACCAACCTCAAATTTTTCTAAGGTTTCTTCGAGTGGCAAGTTTTCCTTTCTAAGTGTTTCTAGTTCATCACATTTCGTACATGTAGCTAAACAATCATTATGCTCAACTTTTAATCTATCGAAATCACTAACAAGAGAAACATACTCCTTTTTTTTAAATTTATATTTTTTACTAATTAATTTGTATTCATCAAATAAAACATGAAAAGTATTTAATAGTTTATCAAAGAATAAATTTGCATCAAATGAACTTGTTACCTCATTTCCAATGGCCATTAATGCATAGTGAGCAACTTGCTCGGTGATGGTAGGCTCCTCTTCTTCGGATGCACTTGAGTCGTCCCATGTTGTTTTAAGAACCTTCTTATTTAGTTATCTCTTCTTAGCTAGGGGACATTCGCTCTTGTAATGTCCCGGCTTCTTGCATTTGTAGCATATTACTTGATCTTTCTTGGGTTCAAATTTATTTTTAGTGTCATTTTAAAATTTGTTCGTTTTTTATGAATTTTTTTAATTTCTATATTAAGAGTGCCAAGTCTTCATCAAGGTCCTCATCACTTGAGTTTTCTTTCAAGTGGTCTTCTTGGGTTTTTAGTGTCATATCCTTCTTGTTCTTTGGAAGGGTATCCTCAAGCTCTTCATGAGCTATACAAGTCATCTCATAGGTCATTAGTGATCTAATTAGTTCTTTATGAGGAAAATTATTTAGGTCTTTGGCCTCTTGAATGGTCGTGACTTTAGGGTACCAAATCTTTGGAAGGGATCTTAAAATTTTATTAACAAGTTCAAAATCCGAAAAATATTTACCAAGTCCTTTTAGACCATTGATGACATCCGTAAATCGGGTGTACATGTCTCTAATGGTCTCACTCGATTTCATTCGAAATAACTCTTAAGTATGCACTAAAAGATTAATTTTTGACTCCTTCACTCTACTAGTGCCTTCATGAGTCAATTCGAATATGTGTCAAATATCAAAAGCGGTTTCATAAATAGACACATAATTAAACTCATTTTTATCTAAAGCACAAAACAATGCATTCATAGCCTTTGCATTTAAAGTGAAAGTCTTTGACTTTTGAAACTCATTTTCTACAATATTCCATAATTCAAAATCCATTGAAATTAGGAAGATCCTCATTCTAGTCTTCCAATATATGTAATACATCCCATTGAACATAGGCGGACGTGTAATTGAATAACCCTCTAGGTTGCTAGTAAATATCATCTCTCTTGGGTTTAAAACCAAATAAGAGTGAACCTTGCTATGATACCAATTGTTAGGATCAAGAGGGGAACTAAGTGAGAGGGTGAATTAGTGCAGTAGAAAACTTTCCCAATTTCAAAGGTCTTTGTTTCGATTAAAATCGATTCCGACGAAAAATAGTTTTGATTCAATCCGTTTCGGAGAGAATTTGAACTTGAAAGCTTTCATAAAAGTACAAGAGAAGATTAATGAGATTTGCAGTAATGTAAATTGCACAAATGAAAAGCGTTGGTTTCGTAAAATCTTCATATGATTAAAATTGATCTCAGAAGGTATTTACTTGAAAGCCTCTACAAGTATAGGCGTAGTAAAAGCATAGTAAGAAGGAGAGTCAATTTGCTATAAAAGTAAATTGCTCAAAGTAAATGCAAACCAAGTTTTAAAGTGGTTTGGTCAATGTGACCTACATCCACTTTCGGATTCCTCCTCCGACGAGATTACCGGCATCCACTAAAGGCCTTCCTTCAATAGGCGAAGGCCAACCACTTTTTATAGCTCTTTCTCGTTTTGCCGGGTTTAGGAGATAACCCTTACAAGTCTCACTCCTCTTTCTTGGATGGTTATAAGGCTAAGAGATGAAGGAAGAGAATTCTTCTCACTTTTACAACACTTTAAGACTTAAGAACTTGAGATTATACCAATGCTTTTGTGCCCTTTCATGCAGAAAATTGTGTGGTTTTTATAGGCCCCAATGGCTTCAAAATTGGAGTCAAAATGTGTCTCATCCTGGATTTTCGGGATATTGGCGGTACCACCACCTGACACTGGGCGGTACCACCACTTGACACTGGGCGGTACCACTGCCTAACAGAGCTCGGAGACTGAGCTCTGGCGGTACCACCGCCTAACAAGGATAGTACCATCGTTGGTAGCATTAACTGCCAATTGTACCACCGCCTAGATAGCCTGGGGCATTGCTTTTCAAGCGGTGCCACCACCGGCCAGGAATTCAAGGGCTGAATAGGCTGCTTAATTTGGTCCAATTCAGCCTTGTTAAGAGCTCAGTTGGCCTCTAATTAAGTTAGTGGGATTACCTCCCAATCTTAACTTAATTTACGATCTAACTATGATAATTAAGACTTAATCATAGCACTTCTTGTTTCGATGTGTCAATTGCTCTTCCAGCGAACATCCGACGAACTCTTGGCAAAGCTTTGGCGGACTCCCGACAAGCTCCTAGACTTTATGATGATCTTCTTGATGAGTTCCGACAAGCTTCTGTGGCAAGCTCTTGGACTTCTCGATTGATTATGGCAAAACTTCCGACCAACGTCCGGACTTTCGACAAACTCTTGAACTCCCAACGAGATCTCGATCTTGACTTCGGCACAACACTTGCTTTATGTCTTACTGCTATCATAGTTAATCCTGCACACTTTTATCAACATATAGATTAGATCAAACAATTTATAATTGACTTCATCATCAAAATTCGAGATTCAACAGACACGAGATGAGGTGAACAATGTATGCTTGTGGCATTGTTGGCTAGGTCACATCCATGAGGAAAGGATTCAAAAGTTGCTAAAGGATAGATATCTAGATCTATTCAACTATGAGTCATATACAACTTGCGAGCCTTGCCTTCATTGAAAAATGATCAACTCTCCATTTAGTGGAACTGGAGAAAGAGTCACTAAGCTGCTAGAACTCATACATAGTGATGTATGTGGACCCATGTCAACTCATGTCATTGATGGTTACTCCTACTTTATTTCTTTTACTGATGATTTCTCAAAGTATGGATATATGTATTTAATAAAGTATAAGACTGAGGCCTTTGAGAAATTCAGAGAGTATAAGAATGAAGTGGAGAACCATATTGAAAAGAGTATCAAGACTCTTCGATCAGTTCGAGGAGGTGAGTACTTAAGTATAGAGTTTACCCAGTTCCTCAAGGACCATGGGATTCTATCTCAATGGATATCTCCTTATACACCTCAGCTCAATGGTGTATCTGAAAGGAGGAATCATATGCTGTTAAACATGGTACGGTCCATGATGAGTTTCGCTAACCTACCAATCTCATTCTAGGGATATGCCCTAGAGGCCGTAGCTTATCTTTTGAACAAAGTTCCAACTAAGTCGGTAGTGTCTATACCATATGAGATATGTAAAGGAAAGAAGTCCGATCTTAAGGTTGTTAAGATTTGGGACTGCCCTGCCTACATTAAAAGACACATTCTCGATAAGTTGGAATCGAGGATGGAGCGGTGCAAGTTCGTGGGATACCCCAAGGAAACTTTTGGGTATTATTTCTATTATCTCGAGGACTAAAAGGTGTTTATAGCCAAGAGAACGGTATTATTTGAGAAGAAACACATTCTTAGTAGAGACAGTGGGAGTATGATAGAGTTGAGCGAGGTTTGAGAACCTAACTCAAGCACCACTCTACACCCCGAGTCTGTTTTGGTACCTAACACACAAGTTCCAACTTTACATAGGTCCGACGGAGTATCTCATCCTCAGATATATGGGACATATTGAAGGAGAGGATGTTGAATGATTTTAAGAACATATAATGATGGTGCAAAGTACCAACAAATGGAAGTAGAGAAAAAAACAAAAAAAACAAAGAAAGATAGTAACATAAAAACATCCAACCTGTGAATGGATATCAAGAAAACATCAACAAGTATGGAGCATAGATCCCCACATGGACATAAATTTTAATTCTAGTGAAAAATATTTACTTTGATGGTTTATGGTCGAGATGGAGATCTCTCGGGACATTAAATAGTCTATGATTCTATTTGTTTTTGTTTAACTCTCTTATCATCTCAGAGGTGATTCATTGGACACGTTCAAGGTACAAGTTTTCAAGCATGTTCCTAGTACAAGTCTTTATGGTCATCCGGATACATTTATAATAAACAGTACACGCTTGTGATAAAAAGTCTCAGAATAACTCGATCAAAGTTAAAAGTTATCGTGAATCAACGAGGATCACCCAGATTTCTCATCTCCTATTCAAAAAAGTATGCAAGTTAGATTAATTTTGATGCATTGAGAGTTTGATATGTTGGATTGACAATCAAAATGGATACTGATAAGAATATTTTCTATTATTCTTGAGAAATAACAAATAGTTCAGCTTTAGAATTCATCGGATCAATTCGGTTGTTGGACTGCTCCGAGTCTTGGACTCTCGGTTCAACCAAAGGTCCGAGCTCCACGACTCGAATCTCCGACCTTGCCATGTGATTTACCCACCGACGCCAGTTGTATAGCATACATCTTCTTCGGATCCCCATCACCTTCTCTTAAAGTTACCGGCATTCCACCGACGTTCAACGTTTTCAATATCTCACCCTTCACGGGCTCCAAAGGGCCTCCCTCTTCCACCGCGTTTGACGATAACCACGGCGACAGCTATAGAGCCACCCGTCCCTTTGCTCACTGAACTCACTCACACACTGCTGCTCGCTATCATCCCACCGCTCCTGTCATGGCGAACCATTCGACGTACGCGGTCGTCGCCATCTTGGCCGTGGCGTTCATCCTCCCGGCCATCGCGCTTGCCGCGCGCGACGTCGCCGGCATCAAGCGGGGGTTCGTCGTCCAGGGCCGCGTCTTCTGCGACACTTGCCGCGCTGGGTTCGAGACGCCGGCGTCGACCTACATCAGAGGTGAGGGTTTCCCCGCACTGCGTTCTAGCCTATCGATCTGTCTCCTCTGTTGTATTTTAGGCCGTCGGATCTTGCTCTGGTCGGGATCCAGATGCATCTGCACCCGTAGGATCGGGAGTCTGCGAGAGGCATCTGAACTTTGTGATCTTGTTGCTTGTTTTTGGTAATCAGATCATGCTTGGTCTGATTACTGTTATTCTTTTGTTTAATCCGCTTGACAGCGTGTAGTTCTTTTGATCTAAATGCGATTTTTAGGTAAAATGTGAATAAGTTTCATATTAGTACATAAAATGCCTATAACAAAAGAAAAAGGAAAAGAAATGCATTTTTCTTATTTGTCCCTTTTCTTGGGTGGAAGCAATACAAGTGTGTTAAACATAGGGAAGACCATGTAGTTTTAGAATCCAATTTCTACAACGTCGATGAAATTAAGTTATTTTAGTGTCCCTGATCCAATAGAAATCAAATAATAAAATATGTTAAGCTGAGCATTTAAAACTTTATTTAGAATGTTACATGTTGATCAACATGCAGGAAAGTCAACATTCTTGATGGTTGATTATTTATTTGGTCACTCTTGATGTTGCTGATCATATGTGTAATAGTATGGATTTTGTTTAAGATTATTGCATATTAACTTTGGGATGGGAACCAAATGTCACTCACTGGTGCCAAGATTGGCCACAGTGCTTGTCACAGATAGGAGTACTTATCGAATCTCTTGAAGGTCTATAACCACATATGACCTAAAATGTTTAAGCTTAAGCCTTATAAACCACTACGATGGTGCTTAAACTCTAGTTAATGATCAAAATGTTTATCTTGACATTCAAAACTTCCTTTAGTTTGTTACATGATGAACATTCAGGAAATGTCGACATATTCTTGATGGCTGAGTATTTGGTTAGTGTTGATGAACATGCAGGAAATGTCGATATATTCTCGATGGTTTAGTATTTTGGTTATTGTTGATGTTGCTAATGCATAATGATATGAAATTTATTTAAGATTTTTATACACTTGCTTTGGAGCTGGAAATGTTCCTCGTTTGTGCCAAGACTAGCCGTGGTCATTGATAGGAATAATGACCCGATAACTTGAAAGTTTATTTACCATATAGTAGTGTTGGATAGCCTTCTAAACTATCACAGTCAATCCTTTTACTCCTGATGTCAAACTAATTGGTTCTGCAGGTGCAAAGGTGAGCGTTGAGTGCCGATCGAGAATCACCGGTGCAAAGACATGCAGTTTCGACGGCACAACCGATCACACTGGCACCTACAACATCCTCATAGCAGACGAGCATGATGACCATGAGATCTGTGAATCTGTGCTCGTTAGCAGCCCAGAAAGTGGATGCAAGACTGTCCTCCGAGGTCGCGAGAGGGCTCGTGTGTTCCTCAGCCGCAACAATGGCATTGCATCAGACACCAGATTTGCAAACTCACTCGGTTTCACCAAGGACACTCCCCTGTCGATCTGCACCCAGCTGCTTAAGACGTATGAGCAATACGAAGTTTAATAGAAAATCTAGCTTACCTCTGTGCTACTTCGTTTGGTGCGCTAATGGTTCCTTAAGAATTTGAATTCTCATGGTACTCTATTGGATCTATGTGACATTCTGTATTAGCCGTGTCACTGCTGGTGATTAATATCTGCTACAACTCTGCTGTATTGCCTTCTGATGGTTGATATGTTGCTTGATTATAGCAATCAGTACTTCAGTTCATCCATTGATTTAGTGTTTGAAGGTATTTCTGGAGGCAAATAGATAAACAAATCCTCACCCTGAAATAAAAGTTTTGACATGCCTCACAAACAGGATATTTTCTTCTTCTTCTTTTTTTTTCCTTTTTTTAGTTGATAGATAATGAACAATAAAAACTTAAGTGAACTAAAGAGAGTCTTTTTTAAGTTGATGGATAATGAACATTAAAATCTTAAGTTTACTAGAGAGTCTAATAACAATGAAGATTTATGAATCATTGCTATTGATGGATACTGAACATTACCTCCTAATGTTGTTTTCAACAGCAGTCAAGTATGAGCTCCAAACTGTGGCCCATTAAATGCTTGCCATTCACATGCCTCAAGTAGAATCCTCCAAGCTCGCAAGACCATTAATCTAAACAAAAGACAAGGCAGCAGAACACAGAGGGGTCAGCAAATCTCTGTCCCGTTCTTTGTAACTTTGTTGTCTTCCTCTCCTCCTTTTACGACTTCACGTGACTCAAGGACGGAATCCTCGCTTTTTCCTGTCTTAATCTTCCCTCAGCGTTACCTCCTCCGTTTTCTCTCGGAAAGGAGTCTTCTTTGCTTCATTGCATCGGCGCACTTGGCTCTGTTCTTGTGGCGCCACCCAACTGCTCCCACTAAGGAGAAAAGAGAAGAGGTGTTGACGGATTATAGAAGGTTTCATGGGTAGAAAAGCTATCTTTTTGGTCCCCTTTTTTAGCTAAAGGACCCTGGATTTTGATGTGAGCTCCCGGTGTTTGAGGGAAGCGAGGGTTTTGGCAGAACAAGATTTTAGCTTGGCGGAGGGAAGTTGGGTTTGCGGGAAGAACTCGATCAGTTGTTGCAGTTCCAAGACTGTGTTGGTCATCTTGTGCGAGTCTTTTGGTTTCGGGCAGTCAAAAAGGTCAAGCCTGTCATTGCCATTTTCTTCTTGTTAAACTTCGTTCTTTGGGAAGTTTAATTGTTGTTAAACTTCGTTCGTTATAGGTTCTCTTTGTTCTTCTTTGAACTGAATTATTGGTTTTCCAATTGCCTAATTGATCAAAATAGAGCTGCTTTTTTGGCATTGGTGTCCAAGTAGACAAAGATCTTGGAGGGTTGGCTCAAGATTTGGTGTTGAGGTGCATCACGTTTGGATGTCCATGAAGAAACCTTCTTTTGTCATTCTGGAGATCTAGGAGCTGTATCTGTTGCTTGGAAGAATAAAAAAAAAAAAGAAACCTTTTTTGAAGTGCATGATTACTGAGGACCTGTGATCATCTGTGAAAAGGTCATCATTTGATTTAGTTTGTGATTTGGAATTGAGGTGCAGCAGGCATGGATGTCCTTCAAGAGACCTCTTTTAGTCATCCTGAAGATTTAGGAACAGTATCTGTTTCTTGGAAAGAAACCTCTTTAAAGTGCATGATTACTGAAGGGTTGTGATCAAATTGCAGTAGAGAAGCAGTTGTTTCAGGAGCTTGATGGGTTCTTCAGGCTCCAAGCCTTCCAATGGGGATGCTTTGCTTCTATCGAGAGAGCGCGTAAAATGCATTAGGCAAGCTATTGATTCGAGATATGCTTTATCTGCAGCTCATCTCTCTTACATCCAATCTCTTTGTAGCATAGGAACTGCTTTAAGGCAGTTCGTGGAGGCTGCGCTCTTGATAGAGCCATCATATTCTACCTCCGAAGTTAACAAGTCCCCATCGCATTCTTTTTGTGTTACTCCATCGCCTTCCCAATTTGCCGAGCATGTCAGTTCACCATCACAAAGTGGGAGTCCATTGTCGTCGCCTCGACTGTCAAATATGAGTTACATGAGGGCAACAGGGGCTAGTGCTATGACTGTCACAATTGATTCATCAGCAACACATTTTGTCTCAGAAGATTCTCTTACTTCTTCCCTTCTGCCACCACCACCACTCCTGGAAATTGGATCATCATGGGACTACTTTGATCCCGCTAATGCAGTGGCTAACTGTGAATTGCATAAAGGTGAACCTAGTGGAAGCATAAATTTTTGCAGGAGACAGTTAAAGGAAGCAGAAGTGGTTCCTTTGAGCGAAGAGCAAGTGATGATATCATGCGAGGAGAAGCAATTAATAGGAAACAAGGTCTGTTTGGAGGGATTCGATGTGGAAGTTAAATCTATAATCTTGGCACATAAAATAGATAACATCAGATGTATGCATTCTGGGTCCCTTAGTGTTAAAGGATCAATTAAAACTATGATTAAAATTGCCTCATCTGATATTTCTGGATCAAATATAGAGAATAGTGATCTGCAGAGAGAGATATATGCTGAAAGGGAGGACACATCTGAGTTCATCACACACCGAGCAAAATGCTTCTTGTCCAGCATGAGGGACATCGAGCACCGATTTCTACGTGCAGCAGAAGCAGGCACTGAGATGTCTAGGATGCTGGAGACAGATAAGATCAGGCTTGGCATCTCTGCTGACAGAAGAGGTAGTTTAATAACATTATATATATGTATATATATATATATGTATATATATATATATATATGTATATATATGTATATATATATATATATGTATATATATGTATACACACACATATATATATATACACACATGCATGTATATATATATATATATATATATATATATATATCTTGTGTCCTTGGCATGATCCTTGAACATTGAAATTTTGGTTAAACTTTTGCCAAATGAATTATTTGTTCCACAGGTAAATCACCATCTTCTCAAATTACTTCAGTCTTTAATCGGATCTGGTGCAAAGGAGAGCCTCTCCGAAAGCATGGAGGTTGGTATAAGAACGATATATGATAAATTAGTTTAGCCGATGAATCACTATTGGCTTTCATATCTGATGATAATTGTGGTTGTAGATTCTATGCAGAATCTGAGAAAGGTTATCACATGGAACCATTCAGTCTCATCTCTGTCATCATCATCATCAAAAATCCCTCTTACCTCAGCAACAAAACATGATGAGGAAAATACGCAAAGTGATTTTACTGAAGAATTTTGTATGATTTCAGGAAGTCATTCATCCACATTGGACAGGCTATATGCATGGGAACGCAAACTGTATGATGACATCAAGGTAGTCTAATCTAATCACTCCATGCATGACAAACAATTTCACATTCAAGTAAATAGGCTTCCATGTTATGAAAGTATGAATCTTAGTAAAGAGACATGCTACCTATTCATATTCTTTTTTCTTTTCTTTCCATTCACACATGTATATGTTACATAACTTTAGTTTGATTGATGATAAAATCTTCATGATATCATAGAAGAGGTATTGTTATATAATGTTTGCAATGAATCTATAATAAAGAAAAGATGACCCAGTGCACAAGGCTCCTATCAGTGCTTTGTTTAAGAACGATTAACGTATGTGGTCTTATCTTGAAAAGCTAGTTCCATGGCTCGAGATCTGTCCAAGTTGTAAAGGAGCTACCATGATGCCAAGGCTCAACCTGATCCTTGGATATGTAGTGCTACACAATTTTTGCAACCTGTATTAACAGTGTTTGCTCTTATGTAATCCAGCAAAATAAACATAAGAAAAATATTTATTTGATTCTTTGCTTGTCAAGCTTATTGTAGTTCCACGCTACCAAAATTTACCTGAATTAGTCTCATGATTTTACAATCTTATTAACAATGTTTGCTCTTATGCAATCTAGCAAAATATGCATAAGAGAAATACTTATTGATATTTTCTTTTCTGGTTAAATTTATTGTTCTTGCACTCTGCCACAGTATATCTGAATGTTCCTTTTTTCTGACATACAGTCTATTGAGTATATCAGGAAGGTGTATGATCAGAAATGTAAGCAACTCGGACATCAATGTGCAAGAGATCTAGATGCAGGATTGATTGACAAAACTCGGGCTGTTGTAAAGGATCTTCATTCTCGATTAGGAGTGGCTATTTGGTCAGTTGAATCAATTTCAAAAAGAATTGAGAAGTTGAGGGACGATGAGTTGCAGCCTCAACTTGTGGAACTGATGCAAGGGTATGTTGATGAATCTTGTTCTGATTTTGTTTACTTGAGAAAATTCATGTTTCGAAGATATTCACAAACCCAAATTTGAATGATATTTAAGTTATTTTAACAACACTGACTTAGATCAATGAAGTTACATTGAATACTTTTTGTTGCATCTTTCTGTTAAAAAAAATGAGGCATTTATCATCATACTGCATGTTTCATGTCGAGTTTTTAATTTGATGTGATGTTTCAATTTGGATTATCTGTAGGTTGATCAGGATGTGGAAAGCTATGCTTGAATGCCACCATGCACAATTCATCACGATAACATTAGCATATCTAACAAAGAGCTCAACCGCAGCAGCACTTGGCGAACCCTATCGGCAGGCTTTAAGCCACCTCATAAATGAGATGGGCTACTTCAGCCATACCTTTTCGATTTGGGTCAGTGCTTATAAATCCTATGTAGAGGCTCTCAGTACCTGGCTTCAGAAGTGTGTCTTGCACCCCCAAGAACGCAGGAAGGGAAGGCGGGTCATCTTTCCTCCTCATCAAGCATTATCTCCGCCTATATTTGTGCTCTGCAATGGTTGGCTTCATGGACTCGAGTCCCTTCCTTCCAAGGATCTCTGTGATTCTATTGAAGAGATCATGTCAATCCTACATGACTCCTTTGAGCAGCCAACAGAAGCTGAACAAGCTGGAAAATTGGCCAACGAGCCAGAAAATAGCAGAGGATTTGACGGCAAGCAAGTGCGAGACTATGGAAGACCTTCGAACTTAGATGAGTTGAAGACAGGATTGACAAGGCTTTTTGATCGGCTGACAAAGTTCTCCGAGACATCGCTGAAGGTCCATGAAGATGTGAAGCAGGGGATTGAGATAGCTTCCATTGCTTATGCAAACATAGTAGTTTAGCTGGTAAAATGTTACATAGTCACTGCTTTGTAGATGTGTCATGACTGTGTATGCCAGAGCCATATAAAACTTGATCTAAAGCAATTGCAGGATGAATGACTTGATGGTGCATTCTCCTACTGGTAGCTAATCTTGTTTCTTTGGAAGCTTCAAATTAACCTGAGTTATCAGCTGAAATATCTTATTGCGGGTTTATGTTAAGAGGCAGTTCTTGTGTTGCAGAAGAGATTTGACAACTTGCAGTGTCATCTCGTGCAGCTCGATCTATGTGACATTGATTTGACTAAATAAAGATGGAGATTAATATGTTATCTTATTGCTTTACATCTTGTGCCTCTTGGTGTTACGACGACTCTAGCTAGGAGAGTTCTAATAGAAAGGGATATTTATGTAAAATCTACCTAAGTCGATCCCTATTAAAGAGGTGAAGAGGTCGACTAGGGTTAGGAGGTTGTTTCTTAAAGAACGATTAGGAGTTGTAAAGGAATAGGAGTCTTGAGTAAGAGTCATATTAGGAGTTTGTTAGAAGTAGGAGTCGTATTATGAGTTAGGGTTTAGAAGTCCTATAAATAGTCATGAATTCATCCTCTTTTGTTAAGCAATAGATGAATCTTTTCTGCAGCATTTGAACAACAACTTGGAGAGAGGAACCCCTATAAAATTCCAAAAAGGCCAATTCCCTAAAGAAATCAACCCAAGTTTAGAATATGTAAGGATTCTAACACCTAATTCATAAACTTAGAGATCTTTTTGTCTTCTAATATTTGAGAGGACCCCCTATAAAGTTCCAAAAAGGTCAATTCCCTAAAGAAATCAACCCCAAGTTTAGAATATGCAAGGATTCTAACACCTAATTCATGAACTTAGAGATCTTTTTATCTTCTAATATTTGAGAGGACCTTCACATAGTATCAAATCAATGATGTACTTATTATTTATTATTATTATTATTATTATTATTATTATTATTATTTCAATTAAGATTTTTTCAAGCCAAAAACTTGAATTCTTTTTGTTAGTCAACAAAGTTGACTAGTCATTTTTGTCAGCTTTGTTTTACCGAAAAATGGATGATGAACTTTATGTTGCATTCCTATTACTAAAAAGGCATTCTTTTAATTAGAAGAAAAAAAAAAAAAAAGTAGGAGGCTTCCGCTTATACAGAATATGAGTATGATAATTGATAAATATATTGATCTTATCTTTTGAGACTTTCTAACTCAAACCTAAACCTTAATTTTCATGATCGTAAAGACACATCTTTGTCATCATAGTAAGGTCTTTTTTATAATTCTTTAATCTGTTAAATTCTTACAAGGGAGATTTTCCAAGAAAAGATTTAGGTTTTGGGTTTTTCTCAGATCATGCCTCCTCTGATTTTTATATTATCAAAAAGAGTTAATTTTCTTTATAAAAAGATCAAAATACCCTTTAAAAATGGTTTTTCATCATAATCCAATGTTACCTAAACTGATTTAGTATTACAATGTTTTTAGTTTACAGTGTTTTTTTATTACTAAGGTAAAAACACTTTTAAGTCCATTGAAAATCTTGGATAATGTCTCATTATTTTTTATTATCATTCCATCATAATAAACAATTATCAACATTATAAAGTTTTCTAAAAATATTTAGGCCTAAATCTAAGACAAAGATAAAATAGAAAATAGAATTATCATAGTTTATTTGAGATATATTCATAATTATGTATTATTAAATAAAATAAAATTTATATGATTTTTAAAAATCATAGGCTTAACTTTTTGGTTACATAAAAAAAAATAACTTGTCATCCTTTGTTTTGAAATATGTCAAAATATTTTTAATTGTCATTCAAAATCACTTAAGAACTCTTAAATAAAAAAATTTTATGAAATCTTAATACATACAATAAGGTTAATAATTAATGTTTGTGAGAATTTAAATCAATTAAGACTAAGTTAAGAGTATTTTTGGTTCAGTAACAAAAATAACATTATAACTCTATTTAAGAAAAACATTATAATTGTGGAACAAAAAACACTATAACCCTATTCAAAAATATGGTAATTGATTCGACTTAATATCAATTACTTCAGTCTAGTTAGGTTTTGACAGAAAAATTCAAAATTAAAATCAACAACTGTCAATGAGGATATTTTTATTATTTTAAAAGTAAAAAAATTCATTGGTCTCATTTTAACCCAAGGCATTTTTCGGGAAATCGCTCTCCATTTCCCGATCGATAATATTTTCATGTGTAAAAAATATTACATGAAAATAACTAAAATTAAAATAAAATAAAATCCAGTTCTTGAATGTGTAATATTTTCATGTGGAAGAAGTGCTCTCCTTGTTTACCCCCACATCCTTTGAATTATCTTTCTGTGAACATGCAAACATTCCAAGATGTTTTAGTTAGTGGCGGTAGCAATTACCTCACCAAATATATATATATATATATATATATATATATATATATATATATATATATATATATATATATATATATATATATATATATTTATTTATTTATTTATTTATTTATTTATTTATTTACAGCAATGGAAAGAAGCCATAGCTGAGTCGGTTGATGTTGCTTACAGATCAGAAAGAATACATCCGTTTCTTACTGGGAAACTGTATTGTCTTCATCAAACCTATCAGAGAGTTTATAAAAGTCAATCAAGTGCCAGAAATGTAACGCAAGATCTCATATGGGTTGACTTATGCTCGCAGGCAGCAGCAGAACTTGGATAAAAACAAAAAAAGGATTGGAGTTCATGGGACAAATGTGTTCGTTACATGTGTCAAAGTGAATTTTGGTGGCTACTGGACTTAAAAAAAAGCACTCGTGGAAGAATGGAAGTAAAATGATTGTTCTAGTTCATGGTTTGGCTAATTTCTAATCACTGGATTCTTAACACTTTCTAATAGCAAGGTTTTGTAAGTAAATATGGAAGTGTATTTATTATTTGCTACCCGTGATCTGAATCAGAGTTTGAATGGAATTCACATGTTTTAGATCAAACTGGTTGCCATAATGCTCGTTGTTCCACTTCATTTTTTTCTCCCCATTTTCTTTCCAAATCCTTATTAGCCATGAAGTTGTTCTAACCTCTGCAGCCATCTCCTTCCTTCTCGGAAGGATGCATCTGAATCTGGTTATGCTTGGCTTAGCGATTGGTCTCATTGCTCTTTGCTCCTCCTTGTATAGATCATGATGGTGATCTTTGTACGTAGTTGCACATTTCATGATCTATGAATCAATAACACCGTAAGGAAGTTTACATGAACATACTTGATCTGCCTAGGCTACATATCTCGACTTTGTCTGACAGAGAAGATCTAATAAATCATTGCAAGTTAGTAACTGGATTCTGAAAGTTGACTATCTTAAATCAATGGCTGTCATCTCAGTACGTCAAGTTCATATTTCTTATGAACAAATAGCCACTAGACTCTGAAATTACCTTCCTATCGCCTTCGTAGTTAGCAGTAGTCTTTGGACTTATTTAAACTACTACCAATATTATAATTCTGAAGAGGTATTAACTAGAAGATATTTTAATTTATATACATATATATGTATTCTTATGGCATTCAATATTGTTCATTTCTCATAGGAAATATTTTTATTATTTTAAGTGTTTTTATATGTGTTAGCTCTATAATAATCTTTACCAAAAGAATATGGATTATCATTCATATACCAAATAGCAAGCAAAGCATAGTATGAGAATATGAAAATTTTAAAATATTAAAATGTTCACATGAGAATTTTTTTTTCTCTAAATCCATTATGACTATCTTATCTAAGAAGATGTCTACAATTATAATTCAATACGAGTATAAGAAAAAATATCATAATATCGACCCTTATCCTTCACCTTGACAAGTTGATCCTTGATAATACTTGTAAAAATTGATTTTAAATTATTAGCTATTTCATGACGGATGTAGAACATTAAGCGACCTTCCTTTTAATCATTTTAATCATAAAAGTAACATATAAGACACAAACATTCTTCGGTAATGAATTCGTACTTTCTGATGTATCTTTGGTAACCATTACATAACGACGACTAAAGAAATATGCAAAAGCTCATTTCTCCTTAATTTCATATATCTAAATGAAACCTTTTTTTAAATTTTTGTATACATTCATTAAACTTATATATAATAGGAGATTAACCTAAAACAATTTTATAGCCTCTCTATCTCACACATTGCTCGTAAGATTTTTAAATAGATTAACCATGCAATAAGGATAATATGTTGGGAAGATTTCTTTAGTAGCTAAAAGAATTTTTAGATTTCAATCACTTACAATAATCAAATTTCCGCATCTCATAATATATATTCTTAATTGATGCAAGAATTACTCTCATGAATCCTTACACTCAATTTCCATCAAAACAAATATAATTGAAAACAATCTAGTATGACCATTAAAAGTTATAGCCATTATCAAAGCACCAGGAGATTTGCTTGAGAGATATACAATATCGATACCAATAACATATTGCATATGTAATTTAAAACTTGTAAGTTAAGCTTCTAAAGCTCAACATATTCTTTAAAAATGATTTTATGATGAAACTATCATTTGGACACGAGTCTCATAATTATATAGTTTTAACTCTCTTAAAAATAAAATTATATTAGTATTTAACTAATCAAAGTCACCATGAACCTATTAAGTATAATCTTTCATGCAAAATAAATCTTGAAACAATAACTTTAAATCTTTTTTTAATATTAGGAATAACCATCTTTGAAGTATAATCAACATTTGTTAAAACTTGATATTTTAATTTAATCTGTAACAAAGGTATTGTTACATTTCTTATGATCCCCATTCAATTTTGATAAATTACAATTATACTCTTTATGAAACTTGATAAATTACGATTACAATTAACACTCTTTATAAAACTATCAGTTCTACCACGAGCTACTATCATCCGTTGGTAATAAAAAACTTTATACTTTATTTTTATCTTATAATTTCTACTTACAACATGTTTAATCTCAAAATTTCTATGAATACACTTTTTAAAATTTAGCCCTATCCCCTAAACAACTATACAAAAATATTATTTAAGTTAAAAAATAATATATATCAAAAATAACTTTAATATTATTCAAATATCGTACCTACCAACAAATAGAATGTTGTATGAATGGTAATAAGGAAGAACTGGTGTGTTTAACAATAGACTATCATCTTAACTAAAACCATATTTAGTAAGTACTTATTCAATATTACTATGCATATCCTCACTTAAAATAATTCCTTGACCTACAACATTTAATGCATCATAAATATTTGAGTTGTATTACCTTTTATCTCTAATCTTTTTTCAGTCAATTTAATTTTGAAAATATCACCACTAGCATCATCCTTATTATAATAAAATGGGTCATTCAAATCTATAAAAAGAATCCCAAAACTTAGGTTCTTGAACAAAAGATTTTCATTCAAACTTAGATGTCTCGTATGTCTATCAATATCACCAAGAACTAAAAACAGTAACTTAGCTATCAAGAGATAAACGGATAAAATAGTTCACCAAGGAATGTTGTTTGTATATTTTTCAAGTAAAGATGCTCTAAAAAGAAAAAATCAAAATTAGAGGATACATATATATATATATATATATATATATATATATATATATATATATATATATATATATATATATATATATATATATATATATATATATATATATATATATATATATATATATATATATATATATATATATAGTCTATGGCAAGAACAATTTATGCCTAATCTATGTTAATTGACCTTCGAAATGAAATGTAATAGGTAGAAACCGACAAATTATAACATAATAAATAAACAAGGTTTTATAAGAGAAGATTTGAGTACAGATTATTTTTATTTCTTGACTGCAGAGATCCATCCATCCCTGCATGAATCACCAAAACAAATCAATTATGTCTATCTTACAACCCTTAACACACCAATATTACAAACGACCTCTAAATCGGTCGAGTCCTCCAGTAAAAAAAAAAAAAAAAAGGAACACTTTCAAGAACAAAAAGCTCGAGGATAGCTTATTTCTTTTCAGTTCATCCTTCCATCATCACCTCGGTCACAGCTTAAGGTTGGACTTACATTCTTGAGATACGATACGAGCTTCTTTGCCCAGTCCACTTGCTCGAACAGCACACGCCATGTCCAAGCTCGTCGTCCACAGATCCAGCCCCATGGCTCTTGGCGTCACCACGAACCTAGCTGTGACCTCGAGCGGGACAACGTCCTTCGATCCATTCAGACTCCGATCGATCGTCTTCGGTAGCCCGTCGGTGTTGGAGCCATGAAGAACCAGTCGGAAGGTGGTGGTGTTCTGGTAGCCTTGGTGGAGCCCCGGCGTCTTCCCCGCTGCGATGTCGACGTTGCTGTGGGCCATGACCGCCGTCCCTCCGGCCTCGTAGGCGTAGCCCATCTTCTGGCTCGGGTTGTGGACTCTCATCGTGAGATCATACTCCGGCTTCCGGTGGGATGTGCCGGAGCTCTTGACGGAGAGGCGTTCGACGGCGAACGTGGGCGTCGCAGGTTTCACAGTGACGAAGAAGACGACCACGATCACTATGAGGAGGAAAAAGATGAGGAGGGCGGCGCCGAGGATCCATTTCAGCAAGCCGACGCAGGGGCTTTTTCGCCGGGTTTTGTCCTTGTTGCGGTACCGCTCGGCCAGGTAGGCGTTCTCGGGCGGCGGCACGCGGTAGACTTGGTCCTTGGGGACTTGGACGACGTAGGTGCCGAGCTGGGGATAGGATTCTGGATGGGGATTGGGATCGGCGGGGGGGTCCGCGGCGGTGGCAGGGTCAGGGGGAGCATCGGCGGCCGGCTGAGGCGGTGTGCTGGGCGGCGCCCGCTCCGCCATGGGAGGGTGGGTAGCGAAGGGAGGGACGCAGAGTGGGTGGCGGGGGGGTGGGGGTTAGGGGGAAGGGGGAGGTGCGATGACGGTAGGTGGAGAGAAAAGAGGAGGAAGAAGAGGTGGAGGAGGTGGTGGTAGTGGTGGAGGCGAGGGGGTTGCATGGGGGAGGTTGGGAGGGAGGAGAGAGAGGAGGTGAGGAACACCCGCACACGTAGCCGACAGCTCCAGCCCAGGTACCGACAGAGCCTATTGTTGTCAACCCATTGACCTGTTCAATGGTCAAACATCAACCAACCGGGCCTAACTGTCTTGAACTGGACTCCGGGTGGAGGACAGGACATAAACAAGACAAGGTAATAATAATAATAATTATTATTATTATTATATATATATATATAATATTTAAATATCATCTTTGTTACTTTTTTTTATTTTTTTTTAAATTAAAAATAAAAAAATGATAATGTGAAATGAATTGTTACATCATTATATATAATATTTAAATAATATTTAAAAATTTAATTATATTAAATGATATATAAGATGTTTTATACATGCATTGGAACCTCAAACCTATATAACCTATACTATTATAATACATTAATTACTAGGATATTGTGTTGAGATATCGCTAAGATAATTGATACATTACCATTATATTGTTATTGTTCTTCTATATTGCTGGAGTCTTCTTACTTTGTTGAATTAATAAGAACCGGGCCACACATTGATATCGGCGCATGGGATAGTAAGCCGGATTGGCGTGCCCATTATAGAAATGGGATTCGTTTGGCTCGGTTCAACATGAACCGAATCAGCGTTCAGCCAGGTCTAACTGAACTGGTTCAGTTTGGTTCGGCTCGACATGAACCCCATCTCGTCGGTCCGATTTCTATATACCATGTTCATCATTGCAACCCAACAGATAATATCTGCTCGGCTCCACATGAACCCCCATTTGCTCCGGCCGACAGACCTCTTAAATCGAGAATTACAAGGGTTTCTCTTCCACGCTACGTGAAGAGGTCGAGAGAGAGAAGCCACGACGCCCATCTTGATGAAGGGCCATGAGCGGCCGCTGACGTTTCTCAAGTACAACAGGGAGGGAGATTTGCTCTTCTCCCGTGCCAAGGACCGACCACACGCCGACCGTCTGGTTTGCCGATAACGGCGAGAGGCTCGGCACCTACCGTGGACACAATGGCGCCGTATGGTGCTGCGACGTCTCCCATGAGCTCTTCTGCGCGGGACATGCTTTCTCTTTGTTTGGCTGCGATGTCTTCTGAAGAAATGTTTTGGATGTTGCCAATGTTTCTTTTTCCTGGTTTATATATGTAAAGGTTTCGATTTTGTTGCTTTTGTTTCATTGTTTGAACTTGATAACTATCATGGTTGTCGGTCTGTTGTCATTTAATCGAGTTTTGGAAGAAAAATATGTTTTTGATGGTTGCATTTCCACTCGTGGGACCTAATTAGTGTTTGTTTGCTTGTTTTCTTGAAACTCTATTGTTCTTGTGCAGCACATGCTGTCTTTGCAGTTGGTATTCCTATCGCTAAAGTAAATTGTTTAAGATTTGCTTCTTTGTGAGAAATCTAATATTTCATCCGAAAGCAAAAAATTGTGACAATATTCCATTTTGAAGTCAGAAAAATATCCAATGGTTTATGTCCATTGAAAATTTGAGGAACAAATATATCTTGGTGCATTTGATTCTGCCTCAATGTATTGTTTGTGTCTGTTTCTACAGGAATTATTAAATTAGCAGAATGGTTGTCTAGGATAACTATCTACTTGAGATCAAGTCTTTTATCGTTGGAGATTATGTATTTATGATTGTGTAATTGACATTCTTTTGGTGATGTATCTAGGTGATTCTATGCGCCTAATTACAGGAAGTGCAGATCAGACCGTAAAGCTGTGGAATGTCCAGACAGGAACTCAACTCTTCTCTTTCAACTTTGATTGTCCTGCTAAATCTGTGGATTTCTCTGTTGCTGATAAACTTGCTGTAATCACAATTGATCCGTTTATGGGGTTGCCATCCACCATCCAAGTGAAATGAATTTCCAGAGATCCTAATGAATATAGGGACTGTCTAACATTATCTCGTTCTACAATTGATACGCACCCTGAAGAAAGTCTTCTTTGTTGTCTATATAGCTAAATATTATTGACATCCTATGTAGTATTAAGGTAGACTAGAAAATAGAAGATAGAACTATCAGAATTTAATATTATAGAGAGAACAAGGCAAGATACAAGAAACCTGCAAATATTAGCTGATTCTATTCTTAGATACCAATAATTTATCACAAATGCATCGTGCCTTTCTCTGATACACAATCCTAAAAGGATATAGCCGCTACAGCTCGCCTATATGGCTCTTTGTTATGACTCTTCTGATCAACTCGAAGTTCAATAAGACTTTAAAACTTTTATTATTAGAGGTTTGGATCCGAACATGACCAAGTTGTAGTTCTTACACTTCTTTGAGAACCAATGGTTAAGTTGCATGTTTGGTTATGTTAGTACACATATAGAACAAGAAAATTTTTCGACGAAAGCAGAGAAAGAAAGATCAAGATCTGTTCTATCTTATCCTTATATATTCAGACCTATTAGCCTTCCATGTTCTATAATTGACTGTGATTTGTGCTCTTTTTTAATATTATCATTATTAGATGCTCACCAACAAACTGATAATACCATTAATTTATTTTCTGCGAGTGTTTTTCATTAATAGTATTATCACGGAAACAACCTCTCTATATTCTATATTTAGAGGCAAGGCTGTGTACATTGACCCTCTCCTCTCCCGATCCTGCATTGGCAAGAGCTTCATGTATTGGGTACACCCTGTTTAGTGTTTTCTATAAACTTTTAGTTGATTGAAGTATGAATGACAAAGTGATAAATAAGCAAAATTTTGAATTTGGAACCTTCTTAGTGATAATTGTTTAGCATGTTCTGTTGCTACAACTTTTCAGATCATTGGGCTCATCCCAGCTCTGTTACAGTATTAATGACGTTGACTGTTCCACCTTTCCACAACTGAGCACTATCCTTCCTCTGTTGGCTTGTCACATTAATTTTATTTTTCCACTTGCAATGGCCATCTGAAATTGGAAAGTATAATAATGGTACCGTCACAGACAAAGCAGCTTTTAATGTTAGTAAGTGCTAACAAAGGGGCAGTCCAGCGCACGAGGCTCCCATGTGTGCAGGATCTGGTAAGGGGTTGATATATGTAGCTTTCAGTAGGTTGTTGCTATGACTTCAACTCTGTCATCCAAGGTCACAAATGAATAAAATTACTGTAGCATGACTGGCTCCAAGGCTCACCCTCTTTCTCATGTTATATGTGTATTATTATTTCTTAATAATGCCTGCTTTTTTTTATTTCTGATTATTCTCTAACATTGTCAATTATTCACTTGTGAAATGTTTTTTTATGCAGAGACTAGTGAATCAGTCCTTACAATCAAGGGGCCTCAGGGACCTATAAATAGGGCTGTTTGGGGACCACTAAACAAGACTATTATAAGTGCTGGTGAAGATGCAGTAATCCGAGTATGGGATACTGAGGTGGGTTGCATCATTCCTTTCATATGCTTTTATTTGGTCACATATTTTATAACATTCATGTTGATATTCACATGAAATGATTTTGTTTTAAACTTTTTGTTTTTGGCTTCCTCTATTGAGCATAATGTAGTACAGGAGGTGAAGTATACTTTGATCGTAGATTATTTTGGCTATACTATGCGGAAGTGATGGATAGGGAGTTAGATGCTTACATTATTATATGGAAATTCATCTTCTAATGTTAAGAAATATTTTTTGCATAGTGTCAACTATGATACTTGGAACAACATAGTTTCATTACACAGAATGTGACAGTCCATGTTGGGTCTTCTGTTTTCCTCTTTAGAAACATTTTTCTGTTTTGGCAATGCTGTTTCCATGAGTCGGATATCAAAAGTAAGTAGCTGGCCCATGGGAAGATGTAGATGATGCAACAAACCATGGTTGACAACCTTAAGTTACATGTAATGTATTGTTTCCCCATTTATCTGACTGAGGATTTCTGTTTGGTAACTCATCCATTAACCTTATGGATTGCATTGGCTTAGAGTATTGTCAAGATATATCAAAATAAAGGTAACAGCAACGAAATATCATGTAATTTAACTTACTATACCTGACTTACACATCGACTTTATAAATCTTGCTGTTAATCATTGGCATATATCCCTTTGTTTTCTGCATCCTATTTCTTTTATATTTATCAGTGCATTTGTATGTAAATTTTACAGACTGGTCAGTTCTTGAAGGAATCTGACAAAGAAACTGGTCATCAGAAAACAATTAGCTCACTCTCAAAATCTGCAGATGGTTCCCATTTCTTGACTGGTTCCTTGGATAAATCTGCCAAGGTGCCAACCATTATCCTTAATGCTGCTATATGATGCTCACCATTATGTTCAGTCTAGGATTTATTTATCTATCTCTTATTTTTCCTGATTTCTTGTTTTCTAACTCTGGGATATAAGAACTCTGACACTTGTCAAAACATATGTGACGGAGCGTCCTGTCAATTCTTGCGTGATTTCTCCACTTCTTGATCATGTATGTAAACAATTCTCTGTAAATTTACTTTTTGCTTTGCAAAGCTGCCTTCTACTTGTCATTGTCATTAAGTTATGCTTTCACTTGTGAGCCAAAGCATGCATGGCATTCTGTGTGAAATTCTCTAGTTATTTGACATTGACAAAGAAGCTGGCCCACAATTGTTAGAGTTTTGCATATGTTTTCTATTTATATATCTATGATGTTCTGAAGGTCTGTGTTGTACATTATCTTGTGTGTTCCTTGCATGTGTTTCATCTAAGTCTTATCTTGATGGTTTTCCATAAGAAGTGTTCTTCAGTGTAGATGATTCTTAAATCATTTATCATATTTTGTTGAGATTCTTGATTTCTCCTGCAAACAAACTTATTGCTACTTGTTTCTAAAAAGAGGTTGTTTGCAGCTAATGATACAACTCCACAATATATGATGATGACGAACAAGTAAATTGTATGTTTGGTTGACATTTTCTTGGCACGTATTCCACTAGCTGGTAAGTATAGGATGGATGTAGTACTAACTAAAACTTAACACCAGTCTCTTAGAAGACACTTTTTATAGTTGTATAGCTAGTGTTTTTTTAACCGACTTACCAAAAAAAAAAGTGTTTTTTTAACCTTATTTAGATTTTAATCATTGTCTTTGTCACCTAATGTTTTGTTCAAAACAAAAAGAAACTGCTGTAACTTTGAGGGATAGGCTAAAGTCCACACTAGATATAGTATCTCAAACCTTGAATATTGTAATTGACTGATATCAATTATGTTTCTCATGACATTGGAGCTTCTATGGTTGACCATGTGCGGACAGTTTTAACTGACAGCCATAACATTTAATTTATAATGAATTAGGGAATGCTTGTATGTATAGTGTGATGCTTTGTTTCAACTTCTCAAGTTGGAGTTGGAACCGTACTATGAATGGGTTCTTTTGGGGTTTCAACCAAATATTTGGAACTAGTTGGGGTTTGCTAAGCAATATTTCTAATGCAGTGGTAAAAGTTGGTTGCATACCATAGTCCTTTATCTTATTTTACACCATAGTGGTTAGCTAATGTAAGGTTTTATTCTTGATCCAATACTAGTTTTGGCAACCAGTTGGAGTGGCACCATTCTGGTTGTATTAAGCTTTATACTGACCTGTTCCACATGTTATCATAAAAAAATAATAAAACAATTTAAATATTGGACCTTGGTGGGATCGGTGAATACTGATCAGAAGGTACTGGTCCGACTGGTATTTGAAACCGTGGTGTCAGGTCTCAATAGTTTTTTTGTTATCTGCCATTTTTTTTTTTTAGTTCTCTCTTTTGTTCTTTTAGGTAGTTATTGGGGGGGGGGGGTGGGTGCGGGGCAAGAGGCAGTACATGTCACGACTACTGATCATCGTGCTGGAAAATTTGAGGCAAAATTCTTTCACAAGGTGAACTAGTTCATTTTCATTGTATTGATAAGAATCTTAGTGTTTGTATTTGACTAAATTCTTCATGAGTTTATTTATCCTATAGTTGTTTTTGGAATAGATTCTTCAAGAAGAAATCGGGGCGTGAAAGGGCATTTTGGAACCTATCAATGCTCTGGCTTTCAACCCTGATGGGAGAAGGTTAGTTTTCCATCTCATGTTGCATTTCAAAATGGACATATATTTGTTATTCTTGAAAAGATCAGGAGCGATTAAATGAATTTTCTGGTCTAACCATTGATATTGTATGTTGATTATATTGAGTTATCTAACTCTTCCTTGGTCCATCTACTTTGATCCTAGCCTATAGTGTAGGTGCATGCATTTGCAAGTGTATCCATGTGGCTGCACATGTAATGTGGCAAATTCACTGTCCCTGTCAAAATTCACTTATATGTTCCTTTTTTCAATATACTTTTTCTGTTGACCTGGTTGTTCCAAACATTGGTTTGGCAATCAGATAGGTAGCGGTTCCATAATTTATGAATAGACTTTGATTATGTTTCTGTTTCAAGAGCTGCAAAGTTATATTTTAGGGGAGGGTGCTCAGATGGCTGATTGGCTGGTCAATGAGGGAAGCAATTCTGCTTTGCTTTACATGGGACATGGATTTCCCCTGTGCCTCACTAAGGCCTATTTTGAGCTCTGATGTCTCTAAATCTGCTTGTTCCTGCCTAAGTATTAATAAATTCTCTCTTTTTAAAAAAAAAAATATTCATTTTGTTTCACCCTTCAATTTTCCCATCTTGCATTTCTAATTTTTGTAATGCAGTTGAATAGGTGATGATGAGGATACTGGAACTGCTGTCCTGGAACTTTGTTGACAGCATTCTGTATGTAATTTTTGTGATGAATTTTAGATACTTTATTGGTACCATTGGTTCCATGGAGGTTCTCATAGTTTAGATATGGGAAGATACAAGGGAGCAATATGTTTAATGAACGAGAAACCATGTCTCTTCTGGTTCTTTGCAAAATTTTGCATAAAGAACCAATAGTTCTATTTGTTCTCCTGATGCACTTTATGTTAAGGACAAATTACTTGCAGTACAGTCAAATATATATGATATCTTGGAGTTTGTTTTCTTTATTCCAAATTGTTGTCTACATGGAATATGAAATAATGAAATTGGCACCCAATATTGGAGGGAGAGGTTCTATTATCATGGCCTGCCAGTAATTGGTTGATAATAGACCTAAATGTATTGTATTTGGTGGAATTATTGAAGCATGAAAAAGGGAAAAGGAGCCTTCCTTACATAGGCCTTTAGAACAGGGTAGTGAATTTGTGATGGTTTTTAGCAGACTTGGCTGTGCAATTTATATCCCAGATTTTAACATAATGTAATGAACATTGTTAAATCGAGCATGTGGGCTTCAATCGATTTCATTTTCTGATTTATTTTTCTTGGACCCATACCTTTTGGGATTGGATAATTGGTCCATTCTGTACGTGCTTCCTAGTCATATAAATATCTATAAGTTCTCAAGCTTATTTCTTCTACAATTCCATTGCTTTTAATAGTTTCTCGAGTGGTGGTGAAGATGGCTATGTAAGACTGCATCACTTCGATCCAGACTACTTCAGCATTAAGATGTGAACATGGAATTATGAGGTACTCTCTTATTGCCCTTGCCCTGTTTTTGTTTATAGAAAGGATGAAGTGAAAAAGGATAAAGATATCATTGTTGTTGCATCAATTGGTATGTTCTATCTTTCAGATTTGGTGTCATGCAACCGTGCTAGGGGGATTTCAGACTTTGTGACTTGTATGAATGATGAAGAGTGGGGACTTCTGTTGTTGGTAACTCTATATGGTGCATTGTAACCTTGGATTGACCCTGACATTTGTTTTGCACTACTAATATCATAACAGTATCAAGACTTTTTTTGGGACAACGAGTTGCTTCTGTAGGTACTACTGTTTAATCAACAAATAAATTTTGTTTATACCGAGTTTTCAACGAGTTAGCGCATCTATCATCTGCAACTGCTTTCATCATCAGACATTTTGGCTACAAAGGCATTTGGTAGTACTGCTGCTATTCCATCAGGGCAACCTTGTGTGTTTAATGTCATGTAATGATTGGGTTGGCTGTTATCGCATGCATTGTGATCGTTTGCAGTGTACTTATTGTGTTAGGTTCTCAGTCTGGTTTGTCTTGTTTACTATTCAGATGGAAAGTGAACGGAGGGTTAGTTATAGGTTATCTTTTTAATTAATTATCTTTACTAGTTTGGTCTTTATATTTTTAAAACTTACATTGGGATTCGTATACTTACGAAAGTGAAATATTTAATCTTGTTTCATCTCATGTTATCGTCCTCGTTCACGAAAATATCATATTGATATTAAAATAGGATTAAAAAGATAATTTTGTAAGTTATTTTGATTAATTTCTCTTGATTAATTTCGACCTCTCAGGAAGAAAGCACAAGACTTTGAACTTTGAAGAAGTGCTCCTCATGAGCAGATCACGAACTTTGAAGAAGTGCTCCTCATGAGCAGATCACGTGGAATTAAGTCATTGTTTATGTTGTCCTCCTCCTTCGCAAGCTTTGTGGCGAGGAAGGAATTTTAATCTAGACTAATCGTGTTCTAATGGGGAAGACCACCATTACAATTGTAACAGTAGGGCAGGTCCAAATTCGATGCCGATATAGCCCCATTCACATCTTCCGAAGCTAGTCCCCCAGTTCACGTGCTCCACATCCCTGGCGTCGATCCCCTCCTTCCGTCATAGTAACCATCATCGTAGTTGGTGGAGTTCACATCGGCGCTCGTCAGTTATCAACCCTTGACACCCACATATGCAACCAATTTCGATGAGTTGGATGAGGCCCTCACTATCGGCTACGAGGCCGAGTATGGTGGCATGCCCAAGAGCCGTTGGTTGTGCCAAGAGACGCTCTCGCTGCTCAAGATCCACTTTGAGATGGATGCCACCTTTAAGGGCCCTCTCTACGTCTCGAAAGGTGACGTCCATCTCGAAGTGGATCTTGAGCAACACAAGTGTCTCTTGCCACAACCAGTAGCTCTCAAGCATGCTACCATGCTCGACCTCATAGCTGACGGTGAGGGCCTCATCCAACTCATCGAAATTGGCTACATTTGTCTGTACTGAGGGCCAATGACTAATAAACACTAGTGCAAACTCCACCAACTGCGACAGATGGAGGGGCCCAACGCCAAGGATTTGGAGCATGTGAGCTGGGGGCTGACCCCGGATGACACATATGGGTCCATATCAATACTGAACTGGGACCCACCCTATTGTTGTTGTTGTTGTAGTTGCTACTGATGCTACATGGCACTGCGCTCATGAGAAGCGCTTCTTCGAGGTTCAAAGCCTTGTGCTCTCTTTTTAAGGAGCCAAAGATGGATAGATGTTAGCCATGAGCAGAATCGCAAGCGAGAGGAATTAATCGATATAACTTATGTAATTATCTTTTTACCTTATTTTAACGTCATTTTTCACATGTAATGGATTTTCGTTAATATAGTTGATGGCTTGAGGAAAAATAAGATTAAATATTTTATTTTCATAAGTATAGGGAGCTTAATATAATTTTTAAAAATATAAAAATTAAAATATTAAAGATAATAAGTAATTAGGCAGAATATAATGTCAAGGAGCTCTATATCGGGAAGTTCGGAAACATAACAAAGTCATCAAAAGTAACTTTGTACGAGTTCTAAGTTATCAATGGTTACCATCCTAGTTGATGGGAATGGAATTAGATTAACGTGTCAATCACATTGCTTCTTCATTGGTTTTGCCATCATCGTACCTTTTGTTACTTGTATAATTGGTAGGAATAATGATGGGTATTGTACCGAGTATCTATTATTTTTGCTTGTGTAACAACAATAAGTTGTACTGTTTCAATTATTTGAGATGAAATGCTGTAAAAGTTGTTTTTAGTTAAATTAACAGTGTTAAATTTTTTTATTTATTTATTGTTAATTATATAAATTAATTATAATTATTTTTTCATTTGTACTTCCAATTAATTAGTTCAAAAAAAATTTGATGAGTACTCCTAATATGATGCAAGTCAAGATTAAACCAATAGATATATTCGATCATGGAATATAATATGTTATGTTTTTTGTCATTATAAGCAAGGTTTATCGCACCGAGTTGTATCGCTGGCGATACATATCGATCTAATAGGAGGATCGGTATACGGATCATCCTCTATCGGGTAATACATATTATATGATCATATAATGAGCTATACGGGATTTGTATCTATCGGTAACGATCGAATTTCGATCATTACCGATCAAAAACTTAAATTTTCCTACTTTAAATGGTCAATTTGATCGTTTGAACTTATGAAAAAGAATTTTAAACCATTTCCTCCACCATAATTGTTCGCTCAGTGTGCAAAGACAAAGGGAAGACAATAGCAACAGTCGCATCGTTGGAATGAATCAAGTAAGGTGATGAGACATCTTCTCAATTATATTCAATAACCCACTTAGTCCAGAGACATAACAATAACATGGATAGTAGTGCCTTATCGATGATAGTGATAATGTCGAAGAGTCGATGGTCCTATCTACATAACTGGATGGTGGTGCATGGATCGAGAAATAGTATTTTATATATGTCACCCGAGATTCAGATTATGAGGTCAACGAGATATTAATCAAGTTTATACATGAAAAGGAAAGGGAAAGACAATGGATGATTTTGAGTAGATGCAATAGAGCCTATACGACATAAACACAAGCTCATTGTATTCACAGCTGTCGTATTATAGAGAATCTTATGACCAACAACAGTAAAGTTATAGTTATTCATACTTCTCCAAGTAGTAGTATAATAATTAATCTTATAATAGGAAGCAATAAATGAATAATGAAAGTAGAAGCTTTAATATTCTCCATACCCCACGCTAATATATGCCACAATTGTTCTTGTCTTATAAGCTATCTCAGGCACATGTGATTCACGATGATTACACTATGATAATCAATATATTGATACACTAAAGACATGTATCAATATATTATATCATGTGTTCATTTTAAGGATTGTGTTTGACAAATATATCAAATTGATATCCATATATATAAAATCGAAAACCTTGATCTATTGCACATAGAGTCCCATTATTACTTTTTACTAGTAGAATCATATATATTCATCGATTGATTATTTAAATTTTAAAATCAAGTTATTTAAAAAATAATATAATAATTAAAATTATTTGTTCGTAGATAATTCAATATTAACGAAAAAAAATCCTAAACATACTACAAAATTACTCCATAAAATCCAAAAAAAAATATGTCACTATTCTTTCCCACTTTAAATTATATTTACTAAAATTATATTAAATTTATATTTATTTCTAATTAAAAATTATAATTTTTTTTTTAAATTAAAGTTATTTTTGATAATTCATTTCGTTTGTTTTTGTCCAAGTCAATTCCTCTTTTCTTCATGAGTATTAAGGGAACATGACTCTGCAATCAGTTGTTAGAATAAATAAGTGTTCATATAAATTTTAGATATAAAAAAAAATTATCAGGATTCAAATTCTCGACTGAGTGAATTTACTACACTATCATCAGATAAATTTTTAGTTTCATAAAATTTTCGCTATTTTCGATGGAATTTAGTGACGTCAGATACGGCGGCGTATATATATTCTTAAAATTTATAGGGTTAAATACCCCTATTTTGAAACCTCGGAAGGTTAGACGTGTAAAACCAAACTGTTGCCGTTAAAAGACAACGGCGTCGTTTCTTCGCCCTCCAGCTCTTCGTCTCCTCCTTCACCGCTCTCCACCGTATCGTGTGCCGCCATGAGCTTCGACTTGGTGCTGAAGCCGTGCTGCGATGGGTGCGGGTCGACGTCCGACCTCTACGGGAGCAATTGCAAGCACACCACGCTCTGCCTCTCCTGCGGCAAGACCATGGCGACCAATCGCGGCCGCTGCCACCTCTGCGGCGCCTTCATCACCAAACTGATCCGGGTGAGCGCTTGATCCCCCTGTCAACCCAATCGGATCCGAGTCTTGCAGTTCAGACCTCGGGCTTTCTTTCCCTTTCCTTCTTTAGGATTTTGTCGGTTTTCGCAGACGTTTCAAGGTTAGGGTTTCGTCGATCTGAATCGGGGTATTTTTTTTTTTTCTTTTCTGATATCGATGGATTTGTATTTTGGTAAAGAGCAGGATCTGGAGTAGACATTTCGTTCAAATTCGATGCAAGATTTTTAATTCTCCTGATCAGAAAGGGGTTTTCCCTCCTTTCTTTGTCACCATATAACCTCTAAAAATGTTCCTCAACATGCCTTATCCTAGATGCTATTTCTATTTTTTTTCAGGTTAGGGTTTTCTTTGCATCGGAAGATTAGTGTTTCTTTTGATGTTGTCCGATTTCCCTTCTTAATTTGTGGTGCACTTGTGGTGGGTAAATTTATAGGACTCTTCTATGGTTACTTAATTCGGATGTGTGTGAAATTTGGTGTTTGGACAATTGAGGCAGGAGACGTAGAATCTACCCAATAGAAACCACAAATTTTGTTCTCCTGGTCCAGAACGGGTTGCTTTGTTGCCTTTCCAAGTGTATGACATGTGATCTCGTGCCAAGACGCACTCTGTCCAAGCATTATCATGTATTCGCTTTGAGTGTATAGTTTGATCAGTTGATATTTGAATTGTATTTAATGGTTCACGATGGATGTATATTTTAATGGTATAGATAATATAATTAGATTATAACATCCCAGTTTAGTTCCACATCGGAAATAGGTTAAGACTTGGATTAATTCATAAGGTCTAATGGGTTTATTATTGTTCCATTGACTTAGATTGTCAAAGGTACATCTCCTGTTCCTTGGTTTTTGGAAGCCATTTTCTCCAATATTGCTTCTGTTTTAAAGCAATTTTCAGCTTCAAACACTCTTCACCTTCCTAGAGAGCTCTTTGGTAGACTAGCTGTCTTTGGTATATATCTGGGATCTCCTTTTTTGTAATGCAGATGAACTTACTATGGCTTAGTTTTTAATTAACCGGTAAAGCTTACTTCTTACTTAAGCATTTTGAGCTAGTGGTTCAGGTTCAACAAAGTTAAAGAATTGTATAGGATCATGATATAGATACTCAAGTAAAGAGTTGTGTAGGATCATGATATAGATACTCAAGTAAAGAGTTGGTGAATAGTGATATCCATACGTGTGGGATATTGATGATTGTTTAATACATTATTTAAGTATTTTTTTTCCTGTAAAATAGCTAGTAGGATACTGGATATTTTTCATTTTTTTTCTCGGATATTTTTTTATTTTCCCTAACTCAAAGTTTTCACTTAAAACTTTGTAATTCTAATATCATATTGTGGAGTTTTTGACTAGTCATCTCTAGCTTTCCTTTTCTTATCTACAGAATATACAATTTTATGTTCAATATTTTGCATCTATAGGCCAATATCAATTATATGCCTACTGTCTCATACTTTCTATTTATTTCTGTAAGATTCATACTCTCTGGATGAAGCTATATGCAGAATTTGCTGAAATTTGTTGTTCTATGTGCACGAGGATACATAATATTATTTCTTGAGTTGTCAGAGTTGTCTTCTTAGTATTTCTGTAATGGTCCATCGAATGTAGTCTTTTGAGAACTAACCATAGTTTATAATTCATTATTCAGTGGCTGTTAAGACAATTATTATTGTCCTACTGTTAAGATTATATTCAACAGCTGTCAAAAACTCAGAACAAATCGAACTCCCGACGTCCCAAAGCCAGTGAGGCTTTTCAGAGAATATATTTTCTTTAATTATTTACTTGCAACAAAAAACTGCATTTGAGATAACAATGCAGAACAACTCTGAATGACTTGCTACTATACACAGCATGTTACGGTAGGCATGTATTATCATAGTAGAACAAAATTTTTTTTTGACATTTGTTATCTAGACTGCCTTTTCAAATCATCAAATGGTTATATTCTTTAGTGTGTTATTTACATTCTGTTGTTATATACTTGCATATATGTATTGTCCATGGAAGATTCTCTAGATGGATTCCTATTAGAAAATGGTAGAGCTTGTCATTGGAACTTACAAAATTCATGGTTGCGTCTACTTGATCTAGTTGTAACTTTGCTTCTTCTTTCCTATATAGGAATATAATGTACGGGCAAGTGCCAACATAGACAAAGCTTTCTATATCGGTAGGTTTGTAACTGGCTTGCCACCTTTTTCGAAGAAGAGTTCAGAGAACAGGTGGTCTCTTCACAAAGAAGGCCTTCAAGGACGCCAACTCACTGACACTTTGAAGGTATGCACAATCATCACCATGCTCTATGACCTTTCTTTGCATTTGTTTCCTTTATGATTACTTTATATAAGATTGGGCCGGTTACCTATTGTGTTCTTGCAAAAGGTTACAAATACAAATTATGGCTTATTAGTAAAAGGACATGATGCAAGGTAGTGTATTTTAGGTATAATTTTGGTTAGGCTAGTTCAATAAGCTATAGACAAGATGCAAGGAAGTCAAGTATAATCTGTTTGGTTTGTTCATATGAATATTAACGGTCCGAGCCTAAACCGAGATGTGGACTGCTCCTATTTCAAGCAATTCTGTCCAACCTATCAACGAAAATGAACTCTTTCAGTTAGGGCTCGCGCACACAAGCCCTCTCTGTATGCACGGACTTTGCGCCCTGTTTTTTGTATGCACACCTCCCTCTGCCCTGTCACTTACCACCTTTCGCCACCAACCTCCATGCCACACATCAGACGCTGCTGATCTCAGGTATGCACCCTTCTCTCCTCTTCTTCCTCCTCCTTCACCGCCTCATTCTCCTCCTTTTCCTTCCTGTTCCTCTTTCCTCCGCCACTTCCTCCATCCCCTCCTCTTCTTCTTCGCCTTCCTCCTTCCTCCATCCTCCACTGCTTCCTCCATCGCCTTCTCTTCTTCTTCGGTTTCCTCCTTCCTCCTTTTACTCAACTGCCTCCTTTTCTTCCTTCCTTTCCTCCTTCCTCTCTCTTCTTCTTCCTCCTCTCTTCCTCCACCACCTTCTCTTCTTCCTCTTCCTCCTTCCTCCTTCCTCCTCCTCTTCTTCTCCTCCTCATCTTCTTCTCTCAGTATATATTGGTGTACCATTTGTCAGTCCACCGGTACTGACAGTACATACTGGTCTGACCAAGGAAGTACCCGACATGAAATTGCAATCCATGGACAAGACAACCAATAGAATAGTTCTTTGGCTTTAGAATTATTGAATTGATTTGTCAATCTAATTTATTTAGGTGTCTTAATCACCTTAAGGGTTCCAAAGTTGTTCCTTTTGTTCCATTATTATTTGTTGCAGTATTTCATGCCTTAAGTAGAATGATAAACAAGAGGATTTGTTGCAATAGTTCATGGCTTAAAATAGAATGATAAACAAGAGGATTTGTTGTAATAGTTCATGGCTTAAGTAGAATCATAGACAAGAGGAAGGATAGATCTCCATGGCTCCATGCAGGTCTTTGGGAGGAAATTGAAGAAATTATTGTTTCTCATTCTTGTAACTGAGAAATGACAATATCTTTGTCTTGTCAAACAGTATAGTTAGTTTTTTTAAAAAATATATTTGCTATCTTTAGAATGTAGGAGCTCTATGATCAAATTGGAGCAAAGGCTCCCATGTTCTTATTTGAGACAATGTATGAGTTTGACTTGCATCTGCATTATGCATTGTTCTTCGAGAATCTGTACTTAATAGGAACATAACAGGAATCTGATAGTTGTTATAACAACATATGATTTTGTGAACATGAGCATTCTGGATGATTTTGTATGTTTTAGATTTTAAAGGACTTGAGGTTATTTATGTGGAAGTCTCTCGACGCTAGTTTTTTTGCGTATGTTTTTATTTAAATATCAATGTCTGGCGAGTATGGCTGTTTGCCCTTATTGGTATTGGTATACCTTTCTTGAATTTAGATGTACTTAATGGAATGGTGCAGGAGAAGTACAAGAATAAACCATGGATATTGGAAGATGAGACTGGCCAGCATCAGTATCAAGGTCAAATTGAGGGCTCACAATCTACAACTGCTACTTATTATTTGCTAATGATGCATGGGAAGGAGTTCCTTGCTTTTCCTGCTGGTTCCTGGTACAAGTTTGTTTGTGGAGTTATGTATATTGTTTCCTTGTCACTTCTGAAATCTCCTAGCTGTCCTTTTGTTTTCTCTTGGTTTCTGTTTTGTTCCCCCATCTTTCGCGGGCTAAATAACAAAAGATTGTTCATTTGCTTGGTTTGCTCCTTTTGAGGATTGTTGCAAATTTATATGAGATGAGGTTATAAATTATATCCATATTTATTGTCGTGATGCCTATACTATGTATTCCAAGTTGCTTTACATCTCATAATTGTTGGCCAATACTCAATCGTGAAGAGGTCTTATGTCTCATAATTCCAAGTTGCTTT